>NC_061094.1:57450269-57465269 GCF_015104395.2 Macrobrachium nipponense | reverse complement strand
AGGAAAACCAACCTAAGCATGGCATGGATAGACTATAAGAAAGCCTTCGACATGATACCACACACATGGCTGATAGAATGCCTGAAAAATATATGGGGCAGAGGAAAACACCATCAGCTTCCTCAAAAATACAATGCGCAACTGGAATACAATACTTACAAGCTCTGGAATAAGACTAGCAGAGGTTAATATCAGGAGAGGGATCTTCCAGGGCGACTCACTGTCCCCAACTACTCTTCGAAGTAGCCATGATTCCCATGACAAAAGTACTACAGAAGATGGATGCCGGGTACCAACTCAAGAAAAAGAGGCAACAGAATCAACCATCTGATGTTCATGGACGACATCAAGCTGTATGGTAAGAGCATCAAGGAAATAGATACCCTAATCCAGAATGTAAGGATTGTATCTGGGACATCAGGATGGAGTTTGGAATGAGAAAAAATGCGCCTTAGTCAACATACAAAAAGGCAAAGTAACGAGAACTGAAGGGAATAAAGCTACCAGATGGGAGCAACATCAAACACATAGATGAGACAGGATACAAATACCTGGGGAATAATGGAAGGAGGGGATATAAAACACCAAGAGATGAAGGACACGATCAGGAAAGAATATATGCAGAGACTCAAGACTGATACTCAAGTCAAAACTCAACGCCGGAAATATGATAAAAAGCCATAAACACATGGGCAGTGCCAGTAATCAGATACAGCGCAGGAGTAGTCGAATGGACGAAGGCAGAACTCCGCAGCATAGATCAGAAAACCAGGAAACATATGATAATACCCAAGAGCAAATACGGAGAGACTATACATAACACGTAAGGAAGGAGGGAGAGGATTACTAAGTATAGAGGATTGCGTCAACATCGAGAACAGAGCACTGGGGCAATATCTGAAAACCAGTGAAGACGAGTGGCTAAAGAGTGCATGGGAAGAAGGACTAATAATAGTAGACGAAGACCCAGAAATATACAGAGACAGGAGAAAGACAGACAGAACAGAGGAACTTGGGCCACAACAAAACCAAATGCACGGACAATACATGAGAACAGGACTAAAGAACTAGCCCAGCGATGAACAAATTGGGCTAAATGGCTACAGAGGGGAGGAGCTAAAGAAGAAAACTGAAGGAATGATAAACAACGGCACAAGATCAGGCCCTAAGAAAAACCATGATTTATTTCAAGAAACAAAAACGATTAGACGAAAATAACATCTCTCCCATATGTAGGAAGTGCAGTACGAAAAAAATTGAAACCCAAATAAACCACATAAGGCAAAGTTGAATGCCCAGCACTTGCACAAGAACCAGTAACAAAAAGGAGGCCATATGATTCAGTTTGGCAAAAGCCCTCCACTTGGGAGCCTATGGCAAAAACAAAATAGCTACCTTGCAGTAATAAAGTGGTAACGAGCACCAACCCTGAAGGAGTGATAGAAAAACCGATCAGGCAAAGAAAATTGGCCTCTGGGCACTATAGGTATCAGAACGGATATGGGTGATACGTGCAAACAGACCAGACGGTGGACGTTTGATTGACAAAAGGCCAAGACAAGAAAGGTATCATCTCATTGATGTCGCAATACCATGGGACAACCAGAGTTGAAAGGAAAAGAAGAGGAAGGGATAAAAAAATGGACTAAGTATAAAGATCTAAAAATAGAAAAAAGAAGGATATGGGATAATGCCAGGGTCAAATCGTACCCATAATCATAGGAAGCACTAGGCACGATCCCAAGATCCCTGAAAAGTTAATCTTAGGAAAAACTAATGAGGCTGGTAAGTTAACTCCGAGGAGTTCCATTGCAGAAGAGATAGGTGATCCGAAGAAACGGCACACACAATAGTAAGAAAAAGTGAGGGAGGGACTTCCTAAGGAGGTCAGGATGCAACCCGGAACCTCCAACCACTGATAAGAAATTAATCCCACCCAGTCACGAGTTGGTAGGACTGTGATAGAGCAAAAAAAAATAAAAAAAAAAATAATAATAATAATAATGGATTCCATTGACAAAAAGTACTACAGAAGATGGATGCCGAGGTACCAAACTTGGGAAGAAAAAGACGCAACAGAATCAAACCATATGATGTTCAAGGACGACACCAAGCTGATTATGGTAAGAGCATCAAGGCAAACTAGATACCGCCCTAAATCCAAGAGTGTAAGGAATTTGGTATCTGGGGACATCCAGGATGGAGTTTGGAATAGAAAAATGGCGCCTTCAGTCACATACAAAAGGCACCAAAAGTAAACGAGAAACTGCAAGGGATAAAGCTTACCGAAGAATGGGGAGCAACATCAAAAACACAATTAGATTGAGACTGGGATAACAAAGCCATGGGAATAATGGAAGGAGGGGAAATTTATTAAAACACCAAGAGATGGAAGGACAAACAATCAGCGGAAAAAAGTATATGCAGAGACTCAAGGCGGATACTCCAAGTCAAAACTCAACCGCCGGAAAGAAATAGATAAAAGCCATTAAACACATGGGCAAGTACCAAGTAATCAGATACAGCACAGGAATGGAATAGTGGAATGCGGCACGAACAAGAGGCAGAAACTCACCGTAGTCATAGAAATCAGAAAAACCAGGTAAAACAGCTTTGACAATACAAAAGCAAGCCTCAACACCCAAGGAGCAAATTACGGACAGACTATACAATAACACGAAAGGAAGGAGGGAAGAGGAAACTAACTAAGTTTAGACGGGAATTGCGTCAACATCGAGAACAGAGCACTGGGGCAATATCTGAAAACCAGGTTGAAGTAACCGAGTGGCTAAAGAAGAGTGCATGGGGAAGAAGGACCTATAAAAAGTAGACGAGACGCCAGAAAATATTACAGAGGACAAGGGAGAAATGACAAACAGAAACAGAGGAATGGTCACAAAACAAACCAATGCATGGAACCCAATACATGAAGGACAGACTTAAAGAAAACTAGCCAGCTCGATGACACGTGGGCAATGGGCTACAGAGGGGGAGAGTTCAAGAAGGAAAACTGAAGGAATGATACAACAGCGGCACAAGATCAAGGCCCCTAAGAACCAGGATATTGTTCAAAGGGAAAACAATAAAGACGGAAATAAAAACCAATCTCTCCCTTATTGTAGGGAAGTGGCAATTACCGAAAAAAAATGAAACCATAAACCACATTAGCAAGCGAAATGCCCCGGCAACTTGCCAACAGAACCAGTACAAAAAGGGACATGAGTTCAGTAGCAAAAGCCCTCCACTGGAGCCTGCTGCGAGAAACATCAGCTACTTGCAGTAATACAAGTGGTTACGATCACCAAGAACCCTGAGGGAGTGAATAGAAAACGATGCAGGCAAAGATCCTCTGGGACTACGGTAAATCAAGAAACAGAATAGGCGGGTTGATACGTGCAAAATAGACCAAGCACGTGACCGTTGATTGAACAAAGTTCAAAGAAAGAAAGTCAATCCACTCATGTTGATTGTCGGATGCAATACCAACCATGGGGGACCAACCAGAGTTGGAAGGAAGAAAGAAAGAGGAGGGAAAAAAATGGATAAGTATCAAGATCTTGAAAATTAGAAATAAGAAATGGATTATGGGATTATGCCAGTGAATGAAAATTGTACCCACTGAATACAATCTAAGGAGCACTAGGATCACGATCCTAAGAAATCCCTTGAAAAGGAATCTAGAAAAAAACTAGAAGCTGAAGTAGCTCCAGGAACTCGATAGCAGAAGAGAGTAGTGATCCTAGAAACGGCGGGCACAATAGTAAGAAAAGTGATGGACTCCTAAGGGACCGGCAGGATGCCAAACCCAGAACCCCACACTAATAAAATACCAACCCAGGTCGGAATTGGTAGGACTGGTGAATAGGAGCAAAAAAAAAGAAAATAATAAATAATCAATATAATAGTTTTTTAAGGTTACGCAATTACTTTCATTTATTATTATTTTTATTATTATCTTATTATTGATTATTAATTATTATTAATTATTATTATTAGTTATTATTACAATTAATTGTACTTCGGAAGGGAAGGGACCCCTCTCACCAAGCATACTGTTTATTAAAAGTAATGACTACTTCAGCAGCGTTGACAGCTTGTAGAGATTCTTCTCTATTTTCCGAATAGCGGCGCTTTTTTCCTGTGAATACTTAGACAGCCCAGTAGGAGCGCCCTTATAGAGGGGTCATGATCAGAAATACAGGAGTCAAAAAATTGGTGTATATTTTGAATTTTTTGAACAAGGGATGAAACTATGAATACCATAGTCATTCAAAGTCATTAACGAATATCTTCTCCTCTCCTCGCTCTCTCTCTCTCGTCATCTCTCTCTCTTCTATCTCTCTCCAACGCCCAAGATCCAGTCCAACCCACCAGCTTCGTTCCAGCCCGAGGGAAATGGGTCCTGGCAAGCCTCCCAGACGAAAGCCTCGGCTTTGCTTCCAAGACGAGAGAGCGAGAGAGGGAGAGATAGGCCGGCGAGAAGATTTCCAGAGAGAAGAGAGAAGAGAGAGAGATTATCGTGAATGCACTTTTGATGACTATGGTATCAGGAGTTTATCTTGTTAAATTCAAAATATATACACCAATTTTGACTGTATGTGATCATGAACCTCTATAAAGGCGCTCTACTAGCCTGTTTTAAGTAGCAACGGAAAAAAAAGCCGCCTAATTCGCCGGAAAATGAGAAAGAAAATCTCTACAAAAGTGTAACGCTTTGCTGAAGTATCCCATTACCTTTTTTAATAAAGTTTTGATTTTAATTATTATTATTATTATTATTATTATTTATTAGCATTATTGATTATTAGTTTTTGTTGTTTGTTGTTGTTGGTTGTAGTCGTAGTATTAGTTAGTAGCCAGTGAATAACAATAATAATACAATAATAATAAAAGAATTTAATTAATTACAATTTAATTATACAATAATAAGAAAAATTAATTAATTAAACAAAAGCTTTTTCCTTTTAAGTCACTATTGTCCAAGATTAATATTAAATCAATTCTTTTGAACTTAACATTACTTAAATTAATTTACGTATTATTATTAATTATTATTTATTATTATTAATTATTATTATAATTATGTTATTATTTAGTATTATTATTATTAGTTATTATTATTATTATTAGTTGGAGAAACAAATCTGCAGTTATGAAAAATGTTAAGTGGATTTGTTACTATGAGGATTCTTTAAAGTAATATTATTTATCATTACTATTATTAATTATTAAATCCCAACCCGTCGCACCTCGTTTCTCCTCCAAGGGCACCTGTCATAATAATCCTCGGAACCATTCAAAATCAGCTCTCCCCAGCCGTTGTTCGAGGCGGGGGGAAACTCAAGAAAGTCGAGGGCCTCTCAAGGAAAAGGACCCTCGGCTCTTGGTAACACCCACAATTCTTCGAGGATCGCTTTCATCCGGGCTTTCCATTAGGCGGAGAGAAGGCCTAATAATAAAATTAAATTTCCGACTACCCCCCCCAAAACCTAACAAACACACTTTTCCCCATCATCAAAAAGACTGATGTTTGGAAAAAACAAGTAAGTCTTTAATTATATTATATATTATATATAAATTTAAATAATATTATATTATTTAATATATATTAATATAGATAAATTAGAATATAATGTAAATATAGGTGTCTATATATAGGGAATGGTATATGTATATAGATTATATTATTTATAGTATTATATATATATATATATACGATATATATAATATATAATAACACAACACACACACACCACAACACACACACACAACACAAACATAATAATATTATTTATAATATATTATACATAAATAAATTATTAATTATTATAATATCTTACTAATTATTATATATATTATATATATATATTATATAATATATATATATATAATATTACTAATATATATATATAATTTAATATATATAGATTAAAATATAATAATATATTCTATATAATATAATTAAAATAATTAATATATATATATATATATAATAATTAAAAAAAAATTATAAATATATATTATCTATATAATTATTAATATATTATATACATAATATAATTATATATTTATAATATAACTATATCTATATATTATATATATAATATTATATATATATACATATACATAAAATATATTACTATATATACATACATAAATATATATAATGTATATTTATATATTATATATATATAGATATATATATAAATAGGAAAATGAGGGTTTTGGTTCGTCTTTTTTTTGCAAAGGGAATTTTTTTTAAGTTTTTTTTTTAATCTTTACCTTTACCATAAGCCTTAATATAGTTACCTACCCCATTCCCAAGACCTGGAGTTTTTGGAAAAATTAAGTAGTCTTACTTTTCTTTTTTTTTTACCATAAATGAAGATAATTTGGTTTCACTTTCTTTTTTGGGTTGCCAAAGAAAATGTTTTTTGGCATTTTCTTTGGTTTTTTAGACAATTTCCTTGAGCCTTACATATAAAATTAGGCCCCCTCTCAAACACTTACTTTCCCCCACTCCTCCATCAATTATAAAAAACTGAATTAGAAGGCCATTAAGTTTTCTTTTTTAACCTTCAGACAATGAGGTTGGGGGGTTTTTGGGGGGTTTTCTCACCTTTTTTTTGTTTATGGCAAAAGAAAATAATTTTGCCTTTATTTTTTTTTTATTTGCGGATAAATTTCTTAGGGACTTAATGTAAACTAAATACCCCGTCCTTTCCCCCTTTCCTTTAAAAAGAATTGAGTCTGGAAACGAAAATTTAGTAGTCTTACTTTTTGAATATAAAATAAGGATTTTGGTTTTTTTCATTTTCGATCAATTTTTTTAGTTTATGGGGCAAGGAAAGGGAATTTTGATTTGTTAAATTTAATTTCATAAATTTCGAGATTATTTTTTTTCCTTCTTTTTGTTTTTTCCTCTTTTCTAGATATAATCCAACTTCGAAGTCAAGCCTAATAGAAATTGCTCCACCAGCAGCTCCCCACCCGAACCAACCGCCCCCCCCCAAACCCCCCCCCCCCCCCCCCCCCCCCCCCAACACTTAACAGCTTTCTTTTACTCAATTCAAAAAAGGCAGAGGTCGTGGAAAAAGTGCATTGCTTTTGATATAAAGAGTTGTTTGATCTTTTCACTTCTTATTTCATTCTTGGGTGAAGTAGTTTATTTTTTCTTATTTTTGGTATTTGTTAAGGCCTAAAAGATAAATTATCCAACTAAACCAACCCCCTCCCCCAAACAACGGCACTGCCCACTTTCCACTCATGAAAAAAGACTGTTTGATCTTGTCAATTCTCATTTTTATTTTTGACAAGGGAAAGATCTGTTTTAGTTTATTTCCATTTCTTCTTAATTTTTTGCTTAAGCTTATCCCTGGTTAATTTTACCCTGTTATTTTTTACCTTTGTTACCCCAAAGTTATTTTTTACCCCTGCTTAGTTTTAACCCTTTGTTATTCTTTTATCACACTCTGTTATTTCTACCTCCCCTGTTATTTTTACACTATGTTATTTTTTAGTTCCTGTTATTTTAAACCTCCTGTTATGGTTTATCCTCTGTTATTTTTACTTATTGTTATTTTACCCGTTTCTTTACCCCCTGTTATTTTAACCCCTATCATTTTTACCCCTGTTTTTTGTAACCCTAGTTATTTCTTACCCTTGCTATTTTTCATCCTTGTGTGTTTTTTTTTTTTTTTGCCCCTGTTATTTTTCATCTCCTGTTATTTTTTACCCCATGTTATTTTTCCCTTGTTATTTTACCCCATGTTATTTTTCACCTGTAATTTTTATCCCATGTTATTTTACCCCAGTTCATTTTTACCCACTGTTATTTTTTACCCTGTTCATTTTTATCCCCTGTTATTTTTTACCTTTGTTATTTTTCACCCCTGTTATTTTTTACCCGCTGTTATTTTTTACCTTTGTTCATTTTTTGCTCCCTGTTCATTTTTATCCCCTGCTATTTTTTACCCCTTTTCATTTTTACCCCCTTTTATTTTTCCCCCTGTTCATTTTTACCTCTTGTTCATTTTTACACCCAGTTATTTCTACACCCTATTATTTTTCACCCCTGTTATATTTTACCCTTGTTTTTTACCCCTGTTATTCCTTAACCCCTGTTATTTTTACCCCATGTTATTTGTCCTCTGTTATCTTAGCCCTGTTCATTTTTACCCACTGTTATTTTTTACCCCTGGTCGTTTTCAACCCCTATTATATTTAGTCCTATTATTCTTTAAGTTCAGTCTTTTCACACACCTGTTAATTTTCTTTACCCTTCTTTTTTGTCCCGGTTATTCTTTTATTCCCTTTTATCTTTACTTCACGTTATTTTTCCTCTGTTATTTTACCCACAGTTATTTTTCACCCTGATATCTTTATAAATAACTTTGAATGATTTAGGCCCCAATGACATTCATTTCCTCTTACTTCTGGGAAATGAAACCGACATTAGCCTCGCCTCTCTCTCTCTCTCTCTCTTAGCCTCGAGGGATGATGAAAGGTAACTCATTATTCACAACAACGCCCAAACACCAGGGACATTTGCATACTTATGTGCCACCACTTTGTTGTCTGAAGCGAGTCTATTAACTAGCAGGTGAAGAAAACAGAAAGTGAAGATTAAATAAAGGTAAAAAAACGGCATGAAATTAACCCAAAAAACGCATGAAATTATAGGACAGTCATCATCTGTTTATGCATGAATTTATTAGATAGGGTTTTAGAATGGAATTGCAAAATATTTATTTGCATGTTCTAAGTATGTGACCCTCAGCTGGAATAAAGGATAATATTTATTATTATTGTTATTATTATTATTATTATTATTATTATTTTATTATTATTATTATTATTATTATTATTATTATTATAAGGAATTGAATACATATGTATTTTGCTGTCTCTACTTTGTCTCTCCATGAATATTATTATTATTATTATTATTATTATTATTATTATTATTATTATTATTATAGGCCAAAGTTCAAGCACTGTAACCTATGATGGGTCAGTTTGCGATGAGAAGGTGAACTGAGAGTAAAAAGGTTAAAAACTTGCAACAACCTCGCAGTTTGGACCATGGAACAATTATTAGAAGGTGGACAGTAAGCTGGAAGCGAGAGAGAATATGAACGGATAGTACAGTTAAAAAGGTTGCAGCACGGGCCCTAAGGGCGCTACCAAGAACCTTAAGCAATGAGTTATAAGAATCACTTATGTACAGGGTGTCCATAAAGTCCCAGTACCATTACTGGTATTTTTTCTCAGAATGGTACTGGGACTTTATGGACACAGTGTACTTTGAGATAAGTAATATTCAATGAAGGAGTAGTGACGTCATCTTCTTACTCATATGTGAATAATGTTTGTCTGAGTGAGAGTCATCATAACTGTATATGAATGAGAAATATATGCCTCATGGTCTTGCCTTTCATCCTGTGTGTGTGTGTATATATATATATATATATATATATATATATATATATATATATATATATATTATATATATATTATATATGTGTGTGTGAGGTGTGTGTTGTGTGTGTGTGTGTGTGTGTTTGTAGTATATATATATATATATACTATAATATATATCTATATATATTATAATATATATATATGATATATATAAACATATATATATATTATATATATATATCTAGATATATATATTAAATAACTATATATATATATATGATATATATATTATATATATATGATATATAAAACGTAATTGCTACCCATACCTTCCCCATCACCAAAGACCCAAGACCTAAATTAAATACGAAAACCAATTGGGTTGAAGAACTAGCTAACGGGACTTGTGAACATGAAACGGAAGAGAAGGCAAAAGAAAAAAAAGAAGAAAAAAATCAGTATCACAAACAGAAGGAAACGATAAAAAGAGGAAGGATGGGAAATTTTATACCGGGAACTATGGCTTTGATGTACCGAGGATTACCGAACTAGGTTTTTTTCTTTTGTTTTTTGCAGGTCAGTTTACCTATTTCGAATCAGAAATTGGAGTCTAGGGGAGATTTTCTTTTGTAAACGCTGGTTGCTCTTTATTTGAAAGCATCTTATAAACTCTCTCTCTCTCTCTCTCTCTCTTCTCTCTCTCTCTCTCTCTTTTTGAACTAATTCTACAGTAAACAAGTCAGTGGCTGGAGGGGAAAATAACTCTTTACGATTCTGTGTGTGTGAGGATGAAACTAGTTCTACAAACAAAAAATAAGTCATTTAAAGAAGAGAGAGAGAGAGAGAGAGAGAGAGAGAGAGAGAGAGAGAGAGAGCTTGTGCTAAAATAAATCAGAGACTGATTGAACAAAAGGAGTAAAATAATGCGGTATTATTTTCTTACAAATGGAATAATAATAATAATAATAATAATAATAATAATAATAATAATAATAATAATAATAATAATAATAATAATAGTATTATTGTTATTATTATTAGTAGAATACTGAATGTTGTTATTTCAATAAAATAATAATAATAATAATAATAATAATAATAATAATAATAATAATAATAATAATAATAATAAGTCTTTAGATATATTTATATTAGACTTTTTTTTTTCAAGAGAGGCTTACACGAATCTTTATAAAAGCCTTGTTGTACATTTACAAAACACACACAGGACTTTTAATCCATCTATACCTAAATTCACCCCTACCGCAAATATCTTTGAAAGCAAGGACTGAAAGATTCGATTTTAGGTCAAAGTACAGAACGAAGCGAACGAAGCCCCTCGAGTCCAGAATCAGTATAAAGAGATCAAACACCTCCGCCCTGGGACAGTCACAACCAACCGCGGAAGAGACCCACCCACCGAACGCGTCTCTCCCCCCCTCCCCCCCAACACCCCCTCTCTCTCTCTCTCTCTCTCTCTCTCTCTAGCTCTTCCTTGACCATTGTGGAGGCATCCAAGGGCGTCTTCTTGTCAGATTCGCCGGCTTCGCCCGTTGCCATGGCAACCGACGCTCACGTGAATTCCTCTCGACGGGGAAAATCAAAAGCTTTTCATTTCACGCCCCACATCCCTTTCTTGGAGAGAGAAATTCGTTTCGAGTAAGATGCAAAAGCATTATGAAGCTGCCAAATACAGGGGAAAGCCGTGATTGAATACGATTGAGTTATCTTGATTTTTTTTTCTTTTTATAGCATTCGGCTGAATATGGCTGAGTTGTCTTTACCTATTTATTATTTTTTATATTCAATTTTGTATCAGCTTTCTACATTAGACTTGTGAAGAACAGATAAGTACTTTATACAGAGGGTAAAGACGGTGTCGTCGGCCAATTTCCACTTATACTAAAACAGCATAATGGGTCGCATTATATTGTAAAATTAGTAGTCTGTATTACTTTACTTCTCCGTGCTTCTAGTAAGTCCTAACTGGGTAAGTAACAATGTGAGACACCAATAAAATTGATTTCTGCTTAATCAATGGGATTAACCCCCATTTAATTTGTTAATCATGTGGTTAGTGATATATAATTCAAATAGGATTTTATATATTATATGTGTGTGTACATACAGACACAGACGCACAAACACACACTCACACATACACACACACACACGCACACACATATATACATATATATATATATATATATATATATATATATATATATATATATATATATGATTAATTAATATTGAAGAGCTTAAGTAGGCTATCAGAATCACAGTCATGCAGCCTGACAGTAAGATCAATATTTATATTTTTTTTAAGAACTGGCATGCTTGAAAACAGGATTTTCTTTAAGCAAATGATACATGTTCTAAACACACGTCGGCAACTTATCATACACATATCACAAACAAGTTGAATACAAGTCAGCGACTTATTGGCAGCCCTTAGCCGTACCTCATACAATTATCCTGCATCCACCAAGCGTTCGTTCTTTATTTACTGTCATCGACTTGTTCTCAAGTTACTTTTTGACATGTATGCAATAAGTTGCTGGAATGTTTAAGACATGTTGTACTATGTATGTGATAAGTTACCAACATGTTTAACAAGTTTTACCATGTCTGTGACATGTATGTGATAAATTCCCAATATGTATAGGAAACATTGTGCCATGTCTCTGACATGTATGTGATAAGTTACTAACATGTTAAGGACACGTTGTACCATGTCTGTGACATGTATGTGATAAGTTGCCAACATGACTAGGACACTTACCGTGTCTGCGACATTTATATGATAAGTTACCAATTTATCTTTAGGATAAATTTTACTATATCTGTTACATGTATAAGTTGCCAAGATGTCTACGTCATATTTTATCATCTCTGTGATTTGTATGTGATAAACTGTCAACATGTTTAGGACACGTTGTACCATGTCTGTGACATGTATGTGATAAGTCACCAACACGGTTATAACATTTTTTCCAGTAGTATGGACGTTAAATTATGTAGATTTGTCAACACAGGCGTCCACAGCAACTGGCTCGCCTCACTCATACTTCCAAAGGATTATACCCGGCCCCCAAAAGTAACAAACATAAAACAAGAAAGGGCTTACAATTCCCGTCCGAAATTGGTGTTTCTTTCTTCCAACTACGGTCCCCAGAGAGAGAGAGAGAGAGAGAGAGAGAGAGAGAGAGAGACCGTCGTTAAAGACACCTGTCCTGCGATGTATTCTAGCAGAAGTGTCATGTGTCTTTTATCCCACCCCCCCTCCACCCCCGTCTAATTTTCTCTCCTTGCTATATATATATATTTCAGGGAGATGCGTTATGAAGACCATCCTGAATTATCATATTTTTTCCGCCCTGCTCCGTATTATTTTACCTAAGTTTTAATATTGGGGTTTGTTTTTTTCAACATTTTCTACAAAGGGGAGGGAGGCTGTTAGAATGATGCTATCACACGCCTGTGTAGCCTATGGCGTGCTTACTCCAACCAGCACCCTTCAAAATTACAATGAAATAACTACAAAATGCCTTTATAATTAATCATTTTTGTACAGAATCTAGGTTAACAAGGAAATGTCTGTGAATAATTGGTGACTATTTTGCGTAATATTACTTGTTTACAAGTTCTTGTCACTCCAGGAAGACACGGAATGAAATCCATCTCAAAAGCGAAGGGATGTTGTATCTAGAGGATTATGCTGTCATTTATTAACAGTCAAAAGTCAAATTATGTCCTTCAACTGACGATAGTAAAAATATGGTATGATGAAGGGGTAGCATAAGCAATAAAGTAAAAGTGCCCTTATATGCAAAGGACGAGCGAACTAATAAGATGTACATACATTCATACATACATACATACATACTTGTGTGTCTTCTTGGAATAAAGATTACAGCCCTCATGATCTCCAAACTGGCAACGACCCACTGCAGCCGATCAACCACTAGGTATACGATTCACTGTTCTACCTCACCAAAAGCAAACCAAGCAGTTTGGACGCATCTCTCTCTCTCCTCTCCTCTCTCTCTCGTCTCTCATCCCCCCTCCGTCTTTTCTCTCATTCTCTCTCTCCTCTCTCTCTATATATATATATATATATATATATATATATATATATATATATATATATATATTATATATGGTATATACATATATATATATATATATATATATATATATATATATATATATATATATATATATATATATATATATATATTTATATATATATGTATATACATATATATATATATATATATATATATATATATATATATATATTATTATATATATATATATATATATATATATATATATATATATATATATATATATATTATATGTATATATATATATATATATATATAATATATATATATATAAATTTATATATTTATATATATATATATATATATATATATATATATATATATCCAGGGGATGTTTTTCAGGAGTCGAATAGGTACTAAGTAGTTACCTGATTCCAGTGGGATGCAACGACAGCAGGGAAGGGTGTGATCCAATAGTAGATTCACATCACCCGTGCATGCATATGATGTCTAGGCCAGTCCCTTTCGACGCTCCTGATTGGCTGTTGATAAGCTAATCACAGGGCTGGAAACTCTCAGTCTCTCCCCAGAGTTCACATGAGCAGGATGTATGTTCCACCACCTCTCCTGAGGTATACGTTTGAAAGACGTATCCCTCAGGAGAGGAGGAAAATACATCCTGCCTATGTGAACTCTCGAAAGAGACTGAGAGTTTCCAGCCCTGTGATTGGCTTATCAACAGCCAATCAGGAGCGTCGTAAGGGACTGGCCAGACATCATATGCACTGGTGATATAAATCTACTATAGTAACCCGATTCCAAAACGAATTATGAAAACCGTAAAGCGACATATTATTGAGCCGAGAACTTTGAAAACTTGAAGACCGCTAAGAACCTCTCCAAGCAAAGGATCTGTCTAATATCTAGAGCATTTGGAGGAATCCCCAACTTTGGACTCAAAACTTTATGCATCTCATATAATATATTCCCGTGATAATGGAGGAGAATTCTGCCGAGCTTCTCGAAGTTACTCTCCACTGGCGTCTTACTCTGCAGCAATTCTTTCGTCACAGAGGATTTTGTGGTTGATGCTTAGGGTGACTGGTAGCATTGTTACCTACCCAACAGAGGGGTCTCAGCTTCTATGTTTAGGAGAGGGTGGGCTGATAGCTATACTCCATTTAAAAAAAGAAATACATCATGTCTTTTGACCCAAGCAGTAAATTCGCACATGGTAGTCAGATGGTTATGTGGTCTCTGAAAGACTTACACGCGCGCACACACACAATATATATATATATACATGTGTGTGCGTGTGTATATGTGTGTGAACTTTTGCATCGTCTGCAATACCTAACAAATTTTTCAATACAATTTCAAATATGTTTCCTTGCATGGTGCTGACGAAAAACATGATAATGATACTGACCAAAAATTATAATTATACAGCAGAATATAATAACGTACGCAAATTACAAAATTTATATGTGAAACAAGTGGGAAA
>NC_061094.1:57420269-57440269 GCF_015104395.2 Macrobrachium nipponense | reverse complement strand
GTGCGTGCAATTCAATTATGCATCGTGGAGAGTTCGCTCTGAGAAATAGTTAATATCAGATTCTTTTATCGTCCGTCCCACTCCAGGAATCCAACCGATAGACGTTTCCTCGGATTTCACGACCTGAAAATGATTTAATATTTTGGAATAAAAACTGAGTAATTACTGTTGCAGTGTCACGTGTCACGTGTCGTGTCGGTGAAATAATTCGTGTTTCCCAGCGAATGGACTTCGTAAGCGTTGAGTTCCAAGTTCGCTTGTGAGTAAGTCAAGGAAAAGGAACATAGACCGTTATACGTTAATGGTGCCTAATGGATATGCAACTGGACGTAGAAGAGAGTTTATAATACAAGTTAAATGGCCTTTTGAAAATAATTTGGATAACAGGAATGTTTTGGGTTTACGCGATGATATTCTCAATTCTCTCTCTCCCTCTATGTGTGTGTGTGTGTGTGTGTGTGTGTGTGTGTGTGTATAAGGAAGACGCCAAGAAAATTAATCACAATGATTAAAAATTGCAGGGTTAAATAACATAGAGGTGTTAAATAAGTTACAATTACATTACTTAAAAAGTTGCTAATAATTTATCATCAAGGGAAATCAGATTACCTTTTATAGAAAGGAAACAGTTTGTTTGCTATATATATATATATATATATATATATATATATAATATATATATATATATATATATATATATATATATAAAAGAATGTCAACAAATGAGCTGGCTGTATATGGGATAGTCATAGGAAAATGAGAATTACTATTTATACATAACGACTTTGCTGAAGACTTCCACTCTTCTATATGTATTATTCAAAAAATGTAAAAAAAAAAAAAAAAATAATAATAATATTTTCCTCTGTAGTGAATAATCCTTTTAATGCAGTGAGAAACATCAACGTTTCAAAATGACAAAATAAATAAATAAATGAATAAATGCTCTCATGTTACTTTCCTACAGGTTATTCATATCATATCCACACCTCGGTTACTATGAGAAAACAGAATATAGTCCCGAATGATGACCTGGCAGAAAAGAATACTTCACCATTAATTAAATCTGAAAGGTTACCAGGAAGGCACATGTCCTCTTTTGTGACGAGAGAGAGAGAGAGAGAGAGAGAGAGAGAGAGAGAGAGAGAGAGAGAAATATATATATAAAAACTCCATCTTTACCAGACTAAGAGAGAGAGAGAGAGAGAGAGAGAGAGAGAGAGAGAGAATAAGCTACTAGGGGATATACACACTCCCTCCTATCCTTTACTAAAAGAGAGAGAGATTGTTTGATTTGTTAGTTCTTACTGGAGTCACAACGACGAGGTTATTGACGCCGAAAGAATAATAAGTAACTAAGGAGGATAGACAAACGCCCTCTTTTCCTGACTAAGAGAGAGAGAGAGAGAGAGAGAGAGAGAGAGAGAGAGAGAGAGAGTGGGCAAAGGAATAGGCTACAAGGTGATATATAAACCCCCTCTTTTCCTAACTAAGAGAGAGAGAGAGAGAGAGAGAGAGAGAGAGAGAGGGGCTAATGGAACCAGGAGATATACAAACACGAAGAAGAAGTCAAAATAAAATGGTTTGCGTCACACAATCTCTATAAAGACTGCAACGTGATAATGCCACAGAATGCAAGAGGTACCTCTTTGAATAAAGACAAGAAGAAGAAAAGGATTTATTCGCGTTACACAAAGACCGTTTGGAAGGAAAATGAATCTGAGATTTGGAAATACGTATGAAGTTATTTTACTTTATGTGGGGGAGAGAGGGACGGTAATTAATCCTGTTGTTAACGGACACTAGCACAGATTCTTGCACTTTGAGAGAGAGAGAGAGAGAGAGAGAGAGTGAGAGAGAGAGAGAGAGAGAGAGAGAGAGAGGTTGATGTTATTTAAATCATCTAGGCTTTTCAGGTTTGCAAATCCATCTGCTTCTTGACTTTACCACCTCTCTCTCTCTCTCTCTCTCTCTCAGAAACTTTAAGACAATTAAGATATCGGCTGGCTATGATTATCAAACCAAGTCAATAAATTTTAGTATGCTAAAATTACATAATCATTATTTTAGCAAATGAAACCTATTCACAAGGAACAAGCACAAAGGGGCCATTGACTTGAAATTCAAGCTTCCAAAGAATGTTGGTTTTAACCTCCCGCCCGCAGACCCCAAACTGCAGCAGTAACTGATCATGATACAGAGCTAGTGAATTTTCATCAGTATTGAAAGGGAACATGACGTACAATCCCACGGAAACTGTACAAAGGAGGGAAGTTGCAACTAATGTTTAGATATATTTTATTCATAGAATTTCTCTAAAAGGCTTGACAAACTTTGTTTTAATTATAAATCCACCAGCTAAACTCTTAGAATAAAGAAAAGACGTATAAAAATAGTTTTAACCTTCTATACTCTCAGAATAAAACCCACCCTCTGAAAATATTTAAGAAAATCACTAACTGAATTGAACTTCAAACACCAGAACCCACAGTTTTTCTCATTTTAACATCAATTGCGTTGTTACGTTCAAACTCTCGAAAAATAGTCGACACCCTTTCTTTCTGTCGTCTATCCGTCCTAACAGTTTGTAGACAAATTAATGTTTTTTTTCTTTTTTTTTTTGGCTGTGTGGTTACTGTAAGTGGCTTCCCATTGTATCTGAAAGAATCATTAATCATTTCTTCCCTTCCACTTGCTCTTCACACAAGCCGTTTATAAATTATTATAGTTCCGCAATCTATTGCTTAGTTCCATTATTATTATTATTATTATTATTATTATTATTATTATTATTATTATTATTATTATTATTATTATTATTATTACTTCTGAAATTGAATATATTATACAAAATGCAATACAAATTGGATCTTAAACCTAATCGACCACAAATACTAAATAACTCATTCTGGATTCCTCTTGCTCAGGAGCGTCTGTTTTTTTCTCTCTCTCTCTCTCTCCTCTCATCTCTCTCTCTCTCTCCTTCTCTCTCCCCCCCCTCCCTCTCTCTCTCTCCTCTATTAAAATTATTATTATTATTATTATTATTATTATTATTATTATTATTATTATTATTATTATTATTATTATTATTATTATTATTATTATTATTATTATTTCACATGCCCTTAATATAGACTCAAACATTCTTAAATAAAATGCCAACAGAAGCTGGCCCCAATCCTTAAATATAAATGCTCATATCAGCGAGTTTACGTCTGAAAAAATCTCTGGTCATTTTTGGAATAGCGCTGTCAATGTGACATGTCAGTTTTACAGAAGTATCTCGGAGCAAGAAATATTTCCTTTCAGTCTCATATTTGCTTCGATTATTGTTTTTTTTTTTAACTGGGTTGACGTGACTTCGTCACATTTATTCTTAACAATTTAATATAATTCGTGGATAATAATTTAGTCTTGGAGCATTGAAACATGCGTACAAAATATTTCCTACTTGTCAGGGTAATGTACTTGAGTGGAGTATCATACCTACATAGATTTTTTTTATTTGCCATTTTCAGTTTAATATACCTTGTGGTAAAGTGTTAGTCGTGTACTACTGATATATATATATATATATATATATATATGTACAAAACATTTTCCTGATGTCATGGTCATAAAGCTTCCCATTGTATGAAAAAAAACATTCTATGTACAAGTAGCGATATTATGAATTATTTCTGCCCCTGTTGCATTGCTGTGGTGTCATATAATATACGGCAACTAAATACAAACAAGCCAGAAATACATTATTGTATTACAAGCATCGCTGCTGAAAAATGCCGACGGCGAAAACGTACTATGGTCCTTACATAAACCCAGCATGTGTCAACCGAGGCTGAACAGTGGAAAAATAATGGTCCCGCAAAAGTTATCTTCGTGTTTCTGGGGCTGGATGACCTCTTGATTCGTTACTACAATGAGGTGTTCAGTTAACGTAAGTTTTCTTTTTTTTTTTTTTTTTTTTTTTTTGGTATCCCCTTGCTCAGGATGTATACGAATGTTTACAGGAAAAGCTACAAAAGCTACAGATGATTTCTGTGTTTCTAGTCAGGAATCAACATTGATTTCTAAAATGCGTTGTGCGCTCCATTTTTTACCAGAGAAAAAAAAAATACACAAAAAAAAATAAAAACAAGAGCGTCGCTGAAATTAATGTGGTATTCGTCTGCAAGATTCTGAAGTTTTATGCAGCTGCAGAGGTAATCACATATATGTTTAGTGCTCTCCATTTTTTTTAACAGGAGAAAAATAATACACTAAAAAAATAAAAAAAACAAAAGCGTCGGTTTAATGAATATGGTATTCGTTAAAAAAAACAAAAGCGTCGGTTTAATGAATATGGTATTCGTCTGCAAGATTCTGAAGTTTTATGCAACTGCAGAGGAAAGCGCATGTTTGTGTAAATGCGCTTAGTCTTGCCTTTCTCAATGAATAAATAATAAATAAATAAATAAAAAATAAATAAAATAAATAAATAAATAAATAAATAAATAAATAAATAAATAATAAATCAAGTCACAAACTGAAATTTCAGTTGTTCACCTGTATTTGACTAGAGTGGAAAGTACCTTCACCTAAGACAGGATTTTGTATCATAGCTGATTTTATTACTTGTGGGTATTTTCCCAGCTTGACCACAGGTCAATGCCATCTATATTATTATTATTATTATTATTATTATTATTATTATTATTATTATTATTATTATTATTATTATTATTATTATTATTATTATTATTATTATGTTAAGATTTTGTTTATTTTGACTTCTAAAAGTCAAATGTCCACCTGCATTTATCTGATGTTAATAAAGGTACCTTCAGTTAAAAGAGAATTTTAGATTATAACTGACTTTACTCTCACTGTTTACTTACAGGTTAATTCCATCTTAGGATTATTATTATTATTATTATTATTAATATTATTATTATTATTATCAACTACTTGCATCAGTCCGGCCGGCGGAAGGCAGAAAACCGATGTCTATCAACTCGCAGAAAAAAATCTAATTTAAAGCGACCGGTTTTCGAAATAATTTTCATCCATATTCATTCCGGGGAAATGAATAAAGTTATAAATTCTGAGTTCAATTCAATTAGTCAGCATGGAGTTTCCTGACAGAACTGATTAATCGGAGGATTTTTTTTTATTCTCTTCTGGAATCCCGCCAACGGATTACTTTCCGAGTTTTTTTTTTTTTTTTTTTTTGTAATTCTACTAACAGCTTATTTCAGGATGTGCTTTGAATTTTCTTTTTTATCAGGGAATAATTGACGAGATATACAGACATTTCAGGAAGGGATTACTTCAGGTGATGCTGAATTGAATAATAAAAGATATGAATTAAAATCCTATTTTCAAACATAATTGTCTTCGTTAATTAATTCATAATAATACATCAGATGAATGATATTCCAATTATCAGGAACGGATTATTATTTCTACTAATTTCATAATTATATTTATGTCATCCTCTAATAAAATAAAGGTGTTCCTTTATGACAAAGTATATATATTTTTACTAGACTCAGTCCAGATTTAGAAATATATTCTAAAAAATAAAGTTCATTATGATTTATGTAGATATATTTAACGTGTGGTGTTGTCCACGAGTGATTTTACGTGTATGCACTAAATAAATATTTCCCATGAATCTGCTCTCTAGAAATATTAAGGTTTCATTGAGGATTCCTATATATTTAAGGAAATTCACGACTGTTTTCATACAGGCAAATGGTTAACTTTAGGACATAACTCTCCTCTCTCTCTCTCTCTCTCTCTCTCTCTCTCTCTCTCTCTTTCTTAAATACAAACACACTCACACACAATCTAAAAGACTGATTTATATGGAATAAGACTTAGCCACTTAAGGAATATTTCACATTGGGGATGAAATCTTAAAGAAAAACAAGGGGGGATCCGACTTCCAGCTTACTTGGGACACATGCAAGATCTCCCCCTCACGCATAAGTTGTAAACATTATATTCTTAATTTAACGTAAAACAAAACATTCTAAAATCGATGGTCAAATAGATCCCAGTTTCACAAACGAAAATTGAAATAGAGTTTATATTTTATTAGAAATTATTTTTCTGCACCGTTTATCATGCACATTATGTATGTTTTACATTTGCATTATAATAAATAAATCGTAAATATCCTATCCTTAAATTCCTGTATCTTTAACTCATCGTAGAACAGCTTTTTCAGACCATTTTAAGCTTCCATAACCCTCCAACAACTACAGAAACAAAGTAGTTTGTCGGTATACTCCCTGAGTAAGCGAAAATAACTACATTACACAGAACGAAATAAAGCTGCAATTATTTTCCAGTCAATGGCTAAAATAGAATGAATAATGGTACTGTTTAAGCATGAATAGAAATTGGAATAAATATTACCATGAGCGAAATTCGTGTTAATCAATTTCACAAACCTCACTACAAGCCAAAAGAACACATTAAAGCTGTGGGCAACAATTCTTTATCCCGTCTGCAGGCTAATGAACAAATATCACACACTTTTAAACCCCTCTTTTCGAAATAGGAAGGGAACAATAAACTGACCGACCCTTTCGCCACCCCATGATGAGATTAATCAATTTCTACCCCGCCCCTCTGAGCTTGGACCCCAGGGAGGGGCTGGAAATGGGGAGGGAGAAGGTTAAGGGGGTGTTAAGGGAGGAGGTCGTCACCAATAATGACTCCCTTGAAAACAAAATATTTGGGAATTAATTAAAGTTTAAAAGGCGGTAGTGAGGGGCAGGCGTCCTATCCCCTTTTTTTTAATGGGAGGAGGAGAAAGGAAGAGAGGAAACGAGGGAAATAAGGCAATAAAGAAGATTCAAAGGACTGTTAAAAAAAAAAAAAAAAAAGGATATAAAAAGGGAAGGTTTTGGAACGTATAGGGTCCTAAAAAGAGGATGCTATGGGATGGTAGCAGGAGTATAATGGTAGATCATAGGAGCAGGAATATAGGAATTATTCATTAACGCTCGACAAAGAGCGCAGTGAATGACAGAAATGTCGAAGTATATCAGGCTATATATACACACCCTATAGATTATATATATTATATATAATTATATATTATATAATATATATTAATTATATAATATATATATATACATATACAACACATAACACACCCCTCACTAGATCACATTTATATAAAATATTATAATATATAATAATATATATATATATATATATTACTAGATATATTATAACAAACATATATATATATTATTAGATAATATCTAGTATGATGTATATATATAACTATATATAATTAATAATACATACATATATATATATCCCTAGATTATATTATATTATCGAGCTAACAATGTTCCTTTAATATCTAATTCGCTCTACCTCGGAATTAATATATTTTCATATATGCTTAACCGAAGGGAATTTTTTCTCGATAATAGATTTACCTGTACTTGGGCGCGAACGCAGGTACATTATAAATCAGGAACGTCAGTGGAAGCTACCACTCAACCACCGCGAGAGGCTTAAAGGTATATGTCGTCTCTCACCTCAAATACTTTCTCGCGCTGAAGTATTCGTTGGTTTGGAGACAACATCCCAATCAAACCCGCCTCGCACTCCGGTAGTTTTAAGTAGCGCTTTTGACAACACGTAGCATTTTACACTAAGTCATATCACATTAACCGTGATTCATATACATATATCGAGCTACAATGTCCTTTAATATTTGAGGTGAGAGACGACATATACCTTTAAGCCTCTCGCGGTGGTTGAGTGGTTATAGCTTCCACTGACGTTCCTGGATTTATAATGTACCTGCGTTCGCGCCCAAGTACAGGTAAATATATTATCGAGAAAAAATTCCCCTTCGGTTAAGCATCATATGAAAATATATTAATTCCGAGGTAGAGCGAATTAGATATTAAAGGACATTGTAGCTCGATATATGTATATGAATCACGGTAATGTGATATGACTTATGTAAATGCTACTGTTGTCAAAAGCGCTACTTAACTACCGGAGTCGAGGCGGGTTGATGTTGTCTCCAAACCAACGAATACTTCACGCGCGAGAAAGTATTTGAGTGAGAGACGACATATACCTTTTAAGCCTCTCGCGGTGGTTGAGTGGTTATAGCTTCCACTGACGTTCCTGGATTTATAATGTACCTGCGTTCGCGCCCAAGTACAGGTAAATCTATTATCGAGAAAAAATTCCCCTTCGGTTAAGCATATATGAAAATATATAATTCCGAGGTAGAGCGAATTAGATATTAAAGGACATTGTAGCTCGATATATGATTATATGAATCACGGTAATAGTTGATATGAATTCTATTATATATAGAGAGAGAGAGAGAGAGAGAAGAGAGAGAGAGAGAGAGAGAGAGAGAGGTAATGGATTTCATACCTTCTCTATGTTACAACGTTTGCAAAGAATGGGTTTCAATAATCGATTAAAATATAACTAAACTTATACCTTGTCGACTTTCGCGCAATAAAATGTCAAACAAATCTTTGATCATTTTAGTCATTACTATTCTTTTTTAATTTACCAAAATTAATAATTTGATTATACGTTTCTAGTTCTCCATTATTTTTTTTAGGTTGTATAAGCACCTAGGACGATATCAATCAAAGTTAAAAGAAATAAAAGAATTTTCATAAACCTGTACTGAATTTCATTTTAGCTGAAGGATCTTTCCAAAGATCCTATGGGGATGGGATAAAAAAAATGTACTATACACATTGAGGATTACATTTCAAAGGAAAAGAATGAAATAAAAAAACAGACTCTCTCTCTCTCTCTCTCTCTCTCTCTCTCTCTCTCTCTCTCTCTCTCGTCTCTCTCCTCTCTCTCTCTCTCTCTCTCTCTCTCTCTCTCTCCAGTTGCTGAAGGAAAAATGCCACATACTGGGAGAGTAAATTGAAATGTTTCTAACGGTTTCCTCGGGCATAAATAAAAAATGGCCTTCAGTATTAAGTAGTTCAGTTGAGCATATTGAAATAACTTGTTGTCAAACTGCTCTGTAAAAAATCCCACGTAACAGATGTAATGGTAAAATTTAAATAATAATAATAATAATAATAATAATAATAATAATAATAATAATAATAATAATAATAATAATAATAATAATAATAATTCTGTGAGGAAAGAAGGTAATGGTACAGCCACACAACTTCATTGTTATTATTATTATTATTTTTGCTTTATCCCAGTCCTCCAATTCGACTGGGTGGCATTTATAGTGTGGGGTTCCGGGTTGCATCCTGCCTCCTTAGGAGTCCATCACTCTTCTTACTATGTGCGCCGTTTCTAGGATCACACTCTTTTGCATGAATCCTGGAGCTACCTCAGCCTCTAGTTTTTCCAGATTCTTTTTCAGGATCTTGGGATCGTGCCTAGTGTTCCTATGATTATGGGTACAATTTCCACTGGCATATCCCATATCCTTCTTATTTCTATTTTCAGGCCTTGATACTTATCCATTTTTTCCCTTTCTTTCTCTTCAACTCTGGTGTCCCATGGTATTGCGACATCAATGAGTGATACTTTCTTCTTGATTTTGTCAATCAACGTCACGTCTGGTCTGTTTGCACGTATCACCCTATCTGTTCTGATACCATAGTCGCAGAGGATGTTTGCCTGATCGTTTTCTATCATTCCCTCAGGTTGGTGATCGTACCACTTATTACTGCAAGGTAGCTGATGTTTCTTGACAGGCTCCAGTGGAGGGCTTTTGCCATTGAATCATGCCTCTTTTTGTACTGGTTCTGTGCAAGTGCTGGACATTCGCTTGCTATGTGGTTTATGGTCTAATTTTTCGTATTGCACTTCCTACATATGGGAGAGATGTTATTTCCATCTATCGTTCTTTGGATATATCTGGTTCTTAGGGCTTGATCTTGTGCCGCTGTTATCATTCCTTCAGTTTCCTTCTTGAACTCTCCCCTCTGTAACCATTGCCATGTGTCATCGCTGGCTAGTTCTTTAGTCTGTCTCATGTATTGTCCGTGCATTGGTTTGTTGTGCCATTCCTCTGTTCTGTTTGTCATTCTCCTGTCTTTGTATATTTCTGGGTCTTCGTCTACTTTTATTAGTCCTTCTTCCCATGCACTCTTGAGCCACTAGTCTTCACTGGTTTTCAGATATTGCCCCAGTGCTCTGTTCTCGATGTTGACGCAGTCCTCTGTGCTTAGTAGTCCTCTCCCTCCTTCCTTTCGTGTTATGTATAGTCTGTCTGTATTTGCTCTTGGGTGTAGTGCTTTGTGTATTGTCATATGTTTCCTAGTTTTCTGGTCTATGTTGCGGAGTTCTGCCTTCGTCCATTCCACTATTCCTGCGCTGTATCTGATTACTGGCACTGCCCATGTGTTTATGGCTTTTATCATATTTCCGACATTGAGTTTTGACTTGAGTATCGTCTTGAGTCTCTGCATATATTCTTTTCTGATCGTGTCCTTCATCTCTTGGTGTTTTATATCCCCTCCTTCCATTATTCCCAGGTATTTGTATCCCGTCTCTGAGTCTCTGCATTATCTTTTATGATCGTGTCCTTCATCTCTTGGTGTTCTTTATTCCCCTCCATTATTCCGGTATTTGTATCCCGTCTCATCTATGTGTTTGATGTTGCTCCCATTTGGTAGCTTTATCCCTTCAGTCCTTGTTACTTTGCCTTTTTGTATGTTGACTAAGGCGCATTTTTCTATTCCAAACTCCATCCTGATGTCCCCAGATACAATCCTTACAGTCTGGATTATGATATCTATTTCCTTGATGCTCTTACCATACAGCTTGATGTCGTCCATGAACATCAGGTTAATTCTGTTGCCTCTTTTCTTGAGTTGGTACCCAGCATCCATCTTCTGCAGTACTTTTGTCATGGGAATCATGGCTACTACGAAGAGTAGTGGGGACAGTGAGTCGCCCTGGAAGATCCCTCTCCTGATATTAACATTATTAAGAAGGATATGGGATACGCCAGCGGAAATTGTACCCGTAATCATAGGAACACCAGGCACGATCCCAAGATCCCTGAAAAGGAACCCAGAAAAACTAGATGCCGAAGTAGCTCCAGGACTTCTTCTTCTTCTTCTTCTTCTTCTTCTTCTTCTTCTTATTATTATTATTATTATTATTATTATTATTATTATTATTATTATTATTATTATTATTATCGTCTATCACAGTCATCCAATTCGGCTGTTTGGTTTCTATAGTATGGGGTTGCATCCTGCCTCCTTACGAGTCCATCACTTTTCTTAGTATGTGCGCTGTTTCTAATAACACATTCTTCTGCATGAGTCCTGGAGCTACTTCGGCATCTAGTTTTTCTGGGTTCCTTTTCAGCGATCTTGGGATCGTGCCTGGTGTTCCTATGCTTACGGGTACAATTGGCACTGGCATATCCCATTTCCTTCTTATTTCTTTTTTCAGGTCTTGATACTTTTCAATTTTTTCTCTTTCTCATTTACTCTGGTGTCCCATGGCATTGCGATATCAATGAGTGATAATTTCTTCTTGATTTTATCAATCAACGTCACATCTGGTCTATTTGCACGTATCACCCTATCTGTTCTGATACCATAGTTCCTTAGGATCTTTGCCTGATCGTTTTTTATCACTCCTTCAGGTTGGCGTTCGTACCACTTGTTACTACAAGCTAGCTGTAGAGTAATTGTCTCACAAGCTTGTTTATTTTTCAAAGAAGAAGCAACTACAGAGTAAGCGTAGAAGATAAGATTAAACATATCGCTATAGCTACTAAGCACATTACCTTCTAAAATAAGGCAATAAAAGAACATGAGCCTTAATTTTCCTAAAAATTAACTACACACATTCACAAAATCCTATAACGACACTGTCAAGATCAGAAACCTTCTGTTTCCACATATCTCAGACTTTTACCTTCCCAGATCTCCTAAGGTCTTTATTGAGCTCAGTGTGGCAATATTTTTTCCTTCCTCCCCACTCACCCATCCACCCCCACAACGCCCCCCCCCCCCCCCCCACCCCCCATCGTTACCTCTTTCCCTTCCCGGTAGTAAAATCCTTAATCTGTTAATTCCCTTGCAGCAGGAATCCTGGAGCCCCTTCTCCTTTCCTCTAACATAGAATAATATATCCTAGTTTTCCCAACTCCTGAATCTGTTGGCTGAACAGATAATCTTTTAAGCGCATTAAGTACTCGGCCCCATGCTTAAAAAAAAAATGTCTTATTGCTCATTTGTTAACTTGCTACCATTAGCATTTGCTATTTTTTTTTTAATCATCGTGAAGATAAGTCATTGTTTATTCCCCGGCCTGGTTCACTTTGTACTGTAAGGAAATGATGACTCATTTATTGAAGTACTACCGTTAGACGTACACATTTATCAACTTTGTATGGGAATATTTACACACTTACTGATACCTTTCCAACCACTCCTAGCCTAGCCTATTTCAGTTTGCTGGTCGTACGTAATATTACTTTAAATGAATAAATACTCATCCACTACTCTACTGCAGCTAGACCTACAGTTATCATTGTTGTAAAAAAAAGTTACTCATTTGCCAACATATTTCTCATCTCTGTCTACATTTGCTATTATATAAAGGGGATCCTTTTTCTCATTTACTGAAGTACTCAAATATATCGTTAATATATACAAATTTACCCACTTGCTGACCTAATTCTAGTTGCAGTTCACACATGTCACTATTATGAATAAATATTTTGCATTTTCTAAGAATTTATTTGTTGACCTGCATTTTGATTTTATAAAAAAACAATTTTAATTGTCCTAACTTCGGCTGCATTTGTGACTGCTCGTTAAATAAAATAATGATATAATAGTCATAAAGGAATTTAAAATACATTTCATTAATTCTGTAATGCATTCCTATGTATATTAAAAATGCAATGTTTCCATAACGGTACCGAATATTGTAAAGTTGCACTGTTCAGGAGCAGTTCATGTTACGCACTTGTACAAGGTTACAGAGAGAGAGAGAGAGAGAGAGAGAGAGAGAGAGAAGAGAGAGAGAGAGCAGTTTTAATAAGACATGAAAGAACAGACTGACGCCATATATATATATATATATATATATATATATATATATATATATATATATATATATATATATATATACTATACTATATATATAAGAGAAGAGAGGGAGGAATTCTTTTTGCGTTGGGTAAATAACAGCATTAAAGAAAAAACGATTTAGAGAGAGAGAGAGAGAGAGAGATAGAGAGAGAGAGAGAGAGAGAGAGAGAGAGAGCGTGTGCCTTTACAGCCGCCTTTAAAGTTTAATTAATCCGGGAATATTTTCGTTCAGGCAGGTCATCATCAGTGACTTTATTCAGTCCTCCTGGGACCCCAAAGTCGAGGGCAGAAACTGATGGATCTCATCATGGGGTTGCACGAGTTATTCGACCTTTTTATTTTTTTTTTACATTTACACTCTATAATTATTCAAATACTAAATTTCAATCTTTGTGTAAAAAGGTACAAGTTATGGCCCTGGCGTGTTTGGATGAATTGATAGATACGATCAAAGATAAACTGAATATTATAGTAAAGATATATATATATATATATATATATATATATATATATATATATATATATATATATATATACTATATATATATATATATATATATATATATATATATATATATATATATATATATATATATATATATATCAGATATACTATACTGTCATATATTAATAGACGTTTTATAATTCACTGGGCTTCTTGTGTTCAAACAAACATAAATCATCTCTTTATATGTGAATGACTTGAGAAAGATGTTTAAAAATAAATTGATAATTATATTACACTGTCATAAATTTATGAAAAGCAATAACTGACACATGCTCATCAATATACCTGAGTCCTTCTTTACAATTCGAATGATACCCAATTGATCCTTTTTTATGGTGAAGATGTAATGCGATACATTAAAATCTTCCTGCATCTCTTATATATATATATATATATATATATATATATATATATATATATATATATATATATATATATATATATATGTTATATATATCTATATATATATATATATATATATATATATAAAAAACATATATACATATATATATATATATATATATATATTTATATAATATATATATATATTATCTTTAATCTGTTTAATCACCAAGTAAAATATAACTATAATTTATCTATTTCCTTATCATATTATTCAGATATAACCCGTATTCAATGGAAGTAGCCTACAGGGCCTCCTTACTCGAATTTCAAGCTTTATACAGATTTTAGTGTCCATTTGCAAGATGGTACAGAAGATACTGAGAACCATATTATTATTATTATTATTTTTTTTTTTTTTTTTTTTTTTGCTCTATCACAGTCCTCCAATTCGACTGGGTGGTATTTATAGTGTGGGGTTCCGGGTTGGCACCTCCGCCTCCTTAGGAGTCCATCACTTTTCTTACTATGTGTGCCGTTTCTAGGATCACACTCTTCTGCATGAGGCCCGGAGCTACTTCAGCTCTAGTTTTTTCTAGATTCCTTTTCAGGGATCTTGGGATCGTGCCTAGTGCTCCTATGATTATGGGTACGATTTCCACTGGCATATCCCATATCCTTCTTATTTCTATTTTCAGATCTTGATACTTATCCATTTTTTTTCCCCCTCTTTCTCTTCAACTCTGGTGTCCCATGGTATTCCGACATCAATGAGTGATACTTTCTTCTTGACTTTGTCAATCAACGTCACGTCTGGTCTGTTTGCACGTATCACCCTATCCGTTCTGATACCATAGGTCCCAGAGGATCTTTGCCTGATCGTTTTCTATCACTCCCTCAGGTTGGTGCTCGTACCACTTATTACTGCAAGTAGCTGATGTTTCTTGCACAGGCTCCAGTGGAGGGCTTTTGCCACTGAATCATGCCTCTTTTTGTACTGGTTCTGTGCAAGTGCCGGGCATTCACTTGCTATGTGGTTTATGGTTTCATTTTTCGTATTGCACTTCCTACATATGGGAGAGATGTTATTTCCGTCTATCATACTTTGAACATATCTGGTTCTTAGGGCCTGATCTTGTGCCGCTGTTATCATTCCTTCAGTTTCCTTCTTTAGCTCTCCTCTCTGTAGCCATTGCCAATTGTCATCGCTGGCTAGTTCTTTAGTCTGTCTCATGTATTGTCCGTGCATTGGTTTGTTGTGCCAGTCCTCTGTTCTTTCTGTCTTTCTCCTGTCTCTGTATATTTTCTGGGGTCTTCGTCTACTTTTATTAGTCCTTCTTCCCATGCACTCTTAGCCACTCGTCTTCACGGTCGGTTTTCAGATATTGCCCCAGTGCTCTGTTTTCGATGTTGACGCAGTCCTCTATACTTAGTAGTCCTCTCCCTCCTTCCTTTCGTGTTATGTATAGTCTGTCCGTATTTGCTCTTGGGTGTAGTGCTTTGTGTATTGTCATTTGTTTGTTTTCCTGTTTTCTGATCTATGCTGCGGAGTTCTGCCTTCGTCCATTCCACTATTCCTGCGCTGTATCTGATTACTGGCCAATGCCCAATGGAGTGTTTATGGCTTTTATCCATATTTCCGGCGTTGAGTTTTGACTTGAGTATCGCCTTGAGTCTCTGCATATATTCTTTCCTGATCGTTGTCCTTCAATCTCTTGGTTGGTTGTTTTATATCTCCTCCTTCCATTATTCCCAGGTATTTGTATCCTGTCTCATCTATGTGTTTGATGTTGCTCCCATCTGGTAGCTTTATCCCTTCAGTTCTCGTTACTTTGCCTTTTTGTATGTTGACTAAGGCGCATTTTTCTATTCAAACTCCATCCTGATGTCCCCAGATACAATCCTTACAGTCTGGATTAGGGTATCTATTTCCTTGATGCTCTTACCATACAGCTTGATGTCGTCCATGAACATCAGATGGTTGATTTTGTTGCCTCTTTTCTTGAGTTGGTACCCGGCATCCATCTCTAGTACTTTTTGTCATGGGAATCATGGCTACTACGAAGAGTAGTGGGGACAGTGAGTCGCCCTGGAAGAATCCCTCTCCTGATATTAACCTCTGCTAGTCTTTTTTCCAAGAGCTTGTAAGTATTGTATCCAGTTGCGCATTGTATTTTTGAGGAAGCTGATGGTATTTTCCTCTGCCCCATATATTTTCAGGCATTCTATTAGCCATGTGTGTGGTATCATGTCGAAGGCTTTCTTATAGTCTATCCATGCCATGCTTAGGTTGGTTTTCCTTCTCCTACTGTTCTTCATTACCATTTTGTCTATCAGGAGCTGGTCTTTTGTGCCCCTACACTTCCTTCTGCAGCCTTTCTGTTGGTGTGGTATGGTGTTTGTCTCCTCTAGGTAGTTGTATAGCCTTTCACTGATGATACCTGTTAGTAACTTCCACATTATTGGTAGGCAGGTGATAGGCCTGTAGTTACTGGCTATATTTCCCTTACTCTTGTCTTTTTGTACTAAGGATGTTCTTCCTGTGGTCATCCATTTGGGTGCTTGGTGATTTGAGATACAATGCTGGAGTTCTGCTATTCGTGGGTGTAGGGCCTTGAAGTTTTTGAGCCAGTATCCATGGACTTCATCGGGACCTGGGGCTTTCCAGTTTGGCATTTTCTTTAGTTGGTGTCTGACTGTGTCTGTCGTGATGTCTGTGAATCTTTGTTTTATTCTCCCTGTTTCTTCTTCCTTGACTTCCTGGAGCCATGTTTCATTGCTTTGTTGTGTGATACCGGATTGCTCCATATGTTTACCCAGAGTCTCTTACTTGATTCGGCTTCAGGAATTTCTGGGTGGTTGTCTTCCCCTCTTAGTTGGCTGTATCGTCTTTTTTTGGTTGGTTCCGAATAGTTTGTTCTGTTGGTATCCCTTATTCCTGTTCATGTACCGTTGGATCTTGTGTGCTTTGGCCTTAAGCCTCTGTTTTACATCTTCTATTGTGTTGTTTAGTCCCCTCTCTTGTACTTTGTATTTCTCGTTGAGTTCCTCCCTTGTTTTCTTGCTTCTTAGCCTTTTTTCCTCTGCCATCTCTTTCAGTTTACTCAGTCAGATCTCATCACCATGATTTGCTTTTCCAGGCGCCTTTTCCAAGGAGTTTGCTGTTTTGGTTTCTGTTGGGTTGGTTGTGACGGTGGTGTTTGGTGTTCGAATCCCCATCAGTTCTGCTACTAATCTTGCTCCTGCATATGTCAAGTTATTTGTTTCTGTGATACTGGTGGTGTGTATTTAGGCCCATTATTTCATTGACCTCACTTGTTTTCTCCCTTAATTTCTTGGTGTTGTAGGCTTTCATGGAGGGGATCTTTTGTTCTCTCTGTATCTGGCTCCATTCATTGTCTAATCTTTTCTACCCATTCCGTCCTCTCTGTTACTTCGTCGGTGTTTCTTCGTGTGTCGTTGTTTGATACCTCATCCTCCCTGTCGTCTTCTGTGGCATCGTCTCTCAGTTCGTCTTCGTGTAATTCGTTGTCGTGTGACATTTCCCTTTCCAGTTCTTCTCTTTCGTTGGGGTTGGGGGAGCCAGTTCTTTTTCTTTATGTTCCTTACTTGGTCTGCCAGCCTCTGCTCTGTTTGGGGGTGTTTATTCCTCTCATTCCAGATGTTGACCAATCTTCTTCTATATCCTCTCTCCGTCGGGTTGCTTCTGATGTAGCATCTCCATATTTCCTTATTTTCTTCTCTTGTCCATTTCTTCCTTTTTGCCTCTGTAGCTCCAATCTCAGGCTGTTCATTACTGTCGTTGTGGTGATCAGTTGCTGGATGACGACCTCCAAGTACCTGACCGTCTTCCCCTACAATTGGGTTGAATACCTGGTTGCCGGACGAAGCTCCTCTGTTGCCAGAGGTTCCATTTACGTCGTTGTCGTTTATTCCATCATTTCTTTCCATCATTGCTGAGTTTTGCTATTTAACCCATAGCTGGACCCTACCCCATCAGGGATAGGTACTCATTACAGCTGAGTAGACTGAGGAAATTATGGTAGATCCTTTCCCAAGGAATCAACGCGGTCACCCATCCAACGACTGACCAGCCCCAATGTTGCTTAACTTGACTTAAGTCTATTGACGACCTAACCCACTCCTCCACGGCGCCACATTATTATTATTATTATTATTATTATTATTATTATTATTATTATTATTATTATTATTATTATTATTATTATTATTCAGAAGATAAACCCACATTTATATGGAAAAGCCTATATGGGCTATTAATTTGAAATTCAAGCTTCCAAAGAATAATAGGGATTACATTTAGAAGAATTTACAGAAGGTAACAAGAAATACAGAGAGGACACTTAGCCATCCGCTATACTGCTAACAATAGCAGCATTTGCTGCCGGAGGCCAATTTTGGCCGTCTCTTTTTAGGCAGATTTCCCTCCGGGCCTAAATTGATGATGACACATTGCCCTCTTTTCAGCCTACAGCGACCAACAGGGTCGTTTAATGGTCCATCAATGTCTAAGACTAAGCTCCCCCTTTTTATCATTCTTTATTCGTTGTTCAAAAATATATGATTTTGTAGTAAACCTAAATATTCTCACCGGTGATTACTAAGGATACGATCAACAACAAGTTTTCTACAGACCTAGATTATTTACTTACTAAAATTTACCAATATATACCAGTGACTGTCTATTGATATCCCTTTAGCATCAATAGTCCCTTTTTGTAAATATTATTTATATTTCCCGGATTAAAATATCATGAACGATATCGATCCATACATTATCGTGTTAGTCCCAAAAATCTTGTCTAAATAATTTAGCTGAGAAAAAAAATATTATCACGTAGCATTCTCGCACAAACTCATTTCCAAAGTAAATCTTTAACGTTTTAATCCGACTATGAAAATGAATAAAGCACTAATCCCATTCATTCCTTTTTCATCTCACTGGCCTTTAATCAGAAAATTAGAGCACCGTTACACCCTCTGACATGTCAGGATAAATGAATGGAGGAAGGTCGATGGCAGTTTTTTAATCTGCGTAAATAATCCCATAAAGTTAACTCGAAATTTTTTTTGTCATTCAAACTACATTACAACATGTCGTAACATGATGGGAACTTATCGTCTACATGTGACCAACAAATGCCGTAGACATGTCTGGAACTTATCACCTACATGTGACCAACAAAAGTCGTAAACATGTCTGGAATTTGTCACCTACATCTCGCCAACAAATGTCATAAACATGTCACGAACATATCCCCTACATGTCACAAAGAAATGTCATAAACATGTCACGAACATATTGCCTAAATGTCACAAACAAATGTCATAAACATATCTCTGGAACTTGTCTCATACATAGTAGCACGTACAGGATGAAAACAAATCGACGAACGTTTGCCAATGCTGGATAATCTCATAAAATCCATATCCATGTAAGAAGGCAAGTGGAACAAAGGATTTGGAACAAGTACTTTCGCAGTTTATTTTACCTTTTCGAGTTAAGCTTGAACTTGGAAATGCCAAGACTTGGAACAATTACTTGTGTAGTTTATTCTACATTTTCAAGTGCAGCGTGAACTTGGAAATGTAGAATAAACTACGAAAGTACTTGTTCCAAGTCCCAGGATTCTCTCACCTTCTTACGTGGAATTTACGACATTCTCAAGCACGCGGACTTTCATGCTACGCTGAAGCTGGATAATTGTATAAGGCCCTGGTAAGAGCTACCACCAAGTCACAGACACGTATTCAACCTGTTTGTTATACGTGAGCAATAAGTTACCAACATGTGTTCATGACTTGTTTTAATGTGACATGGATGCGCTATAACACGCAATCTTTAATTGTTAGTTTGTCCCAGACTCTTCCAGTATTCAGTTGGTGTTATATATATATATATATATATATATATATATATTATATATATATATATATATATATGTATGTATATATATATATATATATATATATATATATATATGTATAGTACATATATATATATATATATATATATATATATATATATATAT
>NC_061094.1:57407769-57415269 GCF_015104395.2 Macrobrachium nipponense | reverse complement strand
AATAAACCTGTTTTTGTTTATCAGTTATTGTAATAAATGCGCTTACATTTATGAAATTGTAATAAATCGGTTTCTATTTGTAAGTTATTGTAGTAAGTGTGTTCTATTTGTGTTCTTATAATAAGTGTGTTTCGATTTATAAGTTATTGTAATAAGTGTACTTCTACTTATATTGTAATACGTATCTTTTATTTATCAGTTATTGTAATAAATGCCTTTCTATGTACGTTATCCTAATAAATGTGCTTCTATCCGTAAGTTACAAGAGTATTATAACGGACAATGCATTAATAAACCCCTCTTGGACTTGGGAGAGAGAATCCACATCTTCTTTTTCCAAGAAATCCAAAGAATTTCAGATCTCGGGAACAAAAATGTCGGAGAACTGATCAAACTAGAGAAACGCCAAAGGTTTCAATTTCCACCCTGTACTCTGGGGACTGATAAGCCTGACGGTTGGAACGGAGATTACAGAGTGAAGGCAATATGCAATCAAGAAAGTCTAAAGAAAGAAGACAAAAAAAAAAAAAAAAAAAAGTCTTACATACATGTACAACAACGAGCACGTATCTCTCGGAAAATCGTGAAGTGATTTGGTTATTTTAATCAGTCCCTTTGTCTGTCTCTTCCGTTATTTCTAAATGATTGATGTATTGATGCAGTGTGAAAAAGTCTTCGTAATGAAAGGATGACAGAAATACATTTTCTCTATGACAAGGATGCATTTCTAGAAAAAAAAACAAGTCGTCGTGAAACAAAGTGCTAATTATTTTAAATCTGAAAACTATTAATAAATCATAAATGAATGCTTCAAAATAAAAAGATAAATTTAATATCAAACTGGCAGAGTGTTCAGCGTTACTCGGAAGAGACTAAAAAGTTCCTACATCAACCATTTCTCAAATAAAAAGATCTCATTTGTGAAGACTCTTGTAAATGGTTCAATACAATCTATCGTTTGTCGTCGACCCACGGACTGAATGAATCGTTATAATCTACCTAAATGTAGTTTAATCTACTTTCATCACATATGAATCTAGTTTTCTTAGAATTTAGTTTCAGCGCATCGTTGCCTGAGAATTAAGAAAATGACTAACTTCTCTTCATTTCGGCGGGAATTATACTGATGGAAATAATTAAAACAAATGAAAATAAAATGATAAATTCTTAGTTGCGTATCTAAAATTGAATTCAGGCTGAGATATTAAATTCTATGAAAAATAGCTGCATGTTTAGAAATCCTGCAATGCATATTTGTATTGGAATTCATATATCCTAAAATATAAATTCTAAACAAATAAATATTTCTCCAGAGATACTGAGATTCTTTTAGTATATAGTGTCATGTGCTTTATACTGTATTCATCAATTAGATGATCATAGCTCTCTCTCTCTCTCTCTCTAGGCCAAACATTTTCTCCAAAGAACACGAACATCTTTCAGTAAATATGGTCATGTGCTTAATAATAAATTTATGAATTTGATGACAATACCTTTCTCTCTCTCTTTGTTTCCGTTCACGACTTTCTCCAGACTACGTATATCTTTCAGTAGACGAGTACATGGTCATGTGCTACACACTGAATTTATAAATTAGATGGCAATGCCTCTCTCTCTCTCTCTCTCTCTCTCTCTCTTTCACGATCATCTTCCAGTACTTACGGTCATGCGCTTAATACTGAATTCATAAAATAGATAACAATGCCCTTCTCTCTCTCTCTCTCTCTCATGAACATCTTCCTGTCCTTTGGTCGTGCTTAATACTGAATTCATAAAATAGATGATAATGTCTCTCTCTCTCTCTCTCTCTCTCACGAGCATCTTCCAGTACTAATGGTCATGCGCTTAATACTGAATTCATAAAATAGATAACAATGTCTCTCTCTCTCTGTCTGTCTGTCTGTCTGACTGCCTGTCTGTCTGTCAACAAAACCAGGAGCCTATCAGCTCTACCATTCCTTTCAATGGCGACATCGCTCAGAGCGGTTCTTTGTGCAGCCCTGATGAATCCCAACCAGTTTCCTGTGTCCTTACGCTGATCCCCTTTAGCTAGTAAGCCATGTCTTTATCTCTGTCGCTATCCTTATCTTTATGGCTGTATCTCGGGCCAATTTCCTTCCGCCTCCTTTGCAAGTAGACATTTGCGACCCAGGAGGAAAGTTTTCTTCTGAATTTTTCAGGGATTATGATTTTTATTTTTTAATATTTTCTTTCCCAGTCTCTGCGTCTTGGCGGGTGTCTGGTTTCCCGTTTTCTTTGAATTTAAAGAACATGGTAAATCAGGAAGACAAGATCATAAGACGTCTTTAAAGGCGATCTTGTCATGGAGCAGACGTCATTCTTATTTCTGATTCCTGAGTGAAACTCCACTCATTAACGTAAATGGGGCAAAAAAGGAGTTTTAATTTCTCTTGATGCTTAAGCATCGTTTTCATTTCTTGATAATGTACGCGTTGGTCTTTTTTTTTTTTTTTATACAAGTCACTAATGAGATGGCTGAAGAGAAGGTCATTTACCTCATTTACCGTTTCCTTTGGTAACGCTGGTTTTTCAGTGAGGCATGAGGTTGCCAGATCGATTTATAGATAGGGAGTTGGCATTATTTAAAAGGCTATGATCCTTTTCTAAGTAAAATCTCACCAAATTTTCTAATTACAATCTATCCAAATTTTCTAAGTAAAATCTAACCAAATATCACAAGAGCAAGATCAAGTCGCGTAAGATTTCCTACACGAAGAAAGAAGCAAAACTACACAGCCCATGTTTGCATTCGCTTTGGTTGTTTCGCAAAAACTATTCCACAAAACTTTTGGAAATCCGACTTTGGGAATCCTACTTTGGAAAGCTAAAAATCTTACCACGATCATTTCCGTCTACTTTTATCTACTCTCTCGGTACTAAAGCTCTTTCTTTCTTTAAGTAGCGCCATCTTCATGCATTTTTCTCTTTCCGTTTTTAGTGTTGCCTGTGTATATGCTTGGAAAGCAAGCTCTGGGTATCTAATGAATAAAAAAAAATTAAACTTACGATTGATAATTGAAAATTATGGTTGGGTAACAGGAATATTAAGGTATTACTTTATAGTTCGGGGCAAAAAATTGTTAAAAATATTAATTACAATTCACACTAAGGTCGTAGATTAAAAAAAAAATATATAACAGACATACCCTTGATTATAACCTCGGGTAAAGGAAGTGTAATCCCTATCTAAGATCATAAAAAAAAGGGAGCATTTCCTGTTTTAAAATAAAGAAAACGCAATTGAAGTCATCATACATCTGACAGCTATTTTAACATCATCAAGACCTATTTTATAATGCCACAAAAATTAATGAGCAAAACCGATACATATTAAACATAGTAATACTGAAAAATAAAATAAATAAACGATAATAAAAGACAATAAATCTTAAAAAGAGCACGCGCACGTATGACCTGCACCGAATACAATCGAACGAACGGCAGCAATGTCATCTGTTGCTGTCATAAACCCGAGGGAAACGCCACGTGTCAGATCGTTATTGGCTGATTTGATATGAGCGAGACCTAATTGGTTGATTTGAAAATCCGACCGCGCATAATAGCAGTGATCCCCGATTAGTGATCAGTGTGGGTCGAGAAATGGAAGAGGAATGGTACCCTTTTGATAATGGGATACAGAGGGACTATGGAAAAGGAAAAGAAGAAGGGATATGGGAATGGGATAGTATAAAGGGATGGGAATGTAAGAGGCTTGCAGTGGGTGATGGAATGGTGGGGGAGGGGGAGGGTGACCTTACAGGAGATGATAGTATATGCTTTGATTTTTTTTACTTTTTTTTTTTACACCATAAGAATAATACAAGAAGCCTTACCTTATTTTCCTTATCAGACAAGGATATAAAACCCCAAATGCTTTCTTTTGTTAAATATAAGTCATCTAACAACTCATTAATTTATTTATATTTTGTCTATCACAATCGACTGGGTGGTTTTATAGAGTGGGGTTCTGGGATGCATCCTGTCTCATTATTATTATTATTATTATTATTATTATTATTATTATTATTATTATTATTATTATTATTATTATTATTATTATTATTATTATTATACAGAACATTGACTTGAAACCTTAATAAAACCTTGGGTCATTTTTAAATTGGCCTCCGTTATTATCACTTCATTCCAATTTAACACCAAATTCCTAAGGCCTGAACACTCCAAGGAACGTAAGACGTACATTTTCTTCTTTTTAAAAGAGAACACACGATTCAAGTAATGTCAATAACTGACTAACTTGCAAAACTATCGGTTACCGCATAACATATTTCATGACTTTTTAATCCCACGAATCCCACGAAATAATCTGAGATTATCTCGATCGGTACGAATTCGGCAACCATATAATTTTGGCCCACGCACGAATATGACAGATGGACTCGTCCTTGATAATCGCATATTGGATGGTGATAACCCCGATTTTCCTGGGGTAGCAAATCTTGTCAAAATAGTGACTGTAAAAAAATACTATAAAATAGCAATTTTGGGAGTTGATATCGATCCCTTACAAAAGGCAATGAAGGTGATATATGTAAGGATAAAATATAACTTAATATGATAATGATAAAGGAAATTAATTTTAGCGTATTGGATAGGCAGCTGTTCTTAAGGGTTTTGTAAACATAAATACAATCATAATAACAGAGAGTAAAAGCAGTTATTATCTCTAAATTAAGTCTCTCTTGCTCCATAGAATATAATTCCGTGGTGAATTCTATAGACTGTTATTTTGCGATCTAATGTCTGTTTGTTTACGAGAGAGAGAGAGAGAGAGAGAGAGAGAATTTCAAACAATAACTTCTGAGTGCCATTAGGTATAATATATTAACAAAAGGTGAACAGAAACATCCAAGATAAATTGAACACAAACGAACGTTCTATGTTGAATCCATTATTATTATTATTATTATTATTATTATTATTATTATTATTATTATTATTATTATTATTATTATTATTTAGTCAGAAGATAAACCCCTATTCATATGGGACAAGCATGTTACGGGGCCGACTGACTTGAAATTCAAGCTTCAAAAACATATAATGTTCATTTCAAAGAAACTACAGAAGATAATAGGAAATACAGAAAAAAGTGATCAGTAATTAGAGGCAAAACAAAGTCAAATGAAAAAATAAAAAAAAGAAACCGATGGAAATGTAAATAAATGTTACAGAATTTTAAGTATACACCGAAAAATAAACACATTTAGTATTTGAATTAATTTCCTTTAAAAATAAGGAAAACATGTAGTACTATTTCCAGGGGAATATATAGACTACGTTATTATAACCGCCTGTTCTCATCTAAACAAAATAAGAGGAAATTATTCACGGGAATAAGAGCCACGTCTCTTGACTGAATAATTCCGTACGCGGTCACGCGCCTCTAAACTTTCTAATTTAAAGGATTGATGGCGTTATTTCCAGAGGAATCTGCTCCCGCGAATGAAATGCCATTTTCTTATTACGGGGCCTTCGTTCTATACATGAGGTCGGCTGATGCAGAATCGATGGCTGGCTCACTTGAGCGTAATTCAAAAACAGGTTGTCGTTACATAGTAAGCCTTTACACAACACACACACACACGTATATATATATATATATATATATATATATATATATATATATATATATATATATATATATATAATATTGTATACCTCTCTTCACAGTCCATTGGTAAGACAATTGGTCACTTGGCTTACAGTCAGTTACTGTCAGTGGTTCCAATCCGCCCATCATTTATAATTCCCCTTCAGTATTATTTCCGAAGACACAACTGGTTGCTGAAGGTACAGTCAGTTACTGTCGGTGGTTCGAGTCCACTTATCATTTATAATTCCCCTTCGGTATTATTTCCAAAGACAAATGGTCACTGAAGCTACAGTCAGTTACCGTCAGTGGTTCGACTCCACCAGGTGACTATTATCACTCATCATTTATAATTCCCCTTTCAGTATTATTTCCTGGGTAGAGCGAACTGGATATTGAATGATATTTGTAGCTTCATGTGTGTGATTAAAAATGTATATAGTTCTATACGGAAATAATGTTATATGGTGTCATGCAGTTGGAGCGTCACAAGTTCTATAAAAGATGCAATGCACTACTACCGTAATACTATTCTTCTTGCATTTTGATATATTTTGATCTATTTACCTATTTATTAATTTATTTATTTTCTTTTTATAATAAGTGGTATCTCCTCTTATCATATTTCCCTTTACTTCCTCTTGCTTCTTCCTAGTAAACACCATATTCTTTGGAAGCTTGAATTTCAAGTCAATGGGCTCTGTGGGCTTGTTCCATATGAGTAGGTTTCATCTACTCGGAAGATGTTCCTAGGAGGAACGAAACGTCGGGAGGAAAACCAGAAATGGCCGTGGGGAAGCAATAGAGAAATGAGGACAACTTACCTTCAGCCTTCCAAAATAATAATAATAATAATCTGAGGAACCTGGAAAAACTAGATGCCGAAGTAACTGCAGGACTCATGCAGAAGAGTGTGCTTCTAGAAACAGCACAGTGTGAGAAAAATGGTGGACTCCTAAGGAGTCAGGATACATCCCGGAACCCCAAATTATAACAACCCAGTCGAATAGAATTACTGATAGACAAAAAAAAAAAAATAATAATAATATGTTTTAATAAATGTAATTGTTGCCTCAGCGTCGTTAATTTTATAAAGGTTCTTCTCTATTTCTCCAAATTATTGTTTTCTCATTGTTTACGCAACAATGAGAAAACAATAATGGGGAAAAATAGAGAAAAAAATACAGAACCTTTATAAAATTAACGCAGCTGAGGCAGCAGTTACTTTTAATAAAACATGTTTAAAAGAGGGTTTAATTCCAGCATACAATAATAATAATAATAATAATTGAAAAAGAAGCCTACAAAATCTCTTTGTAACTTGTTTACTTCTAAGTATTTACATTTAGTTTTACTACACACTCGAGTACTTTCAGGCCCTGTCTGTGGCCCATTTTCAAGAGATGTTTGGGTTGTTATCCTGGGTCAAGGCCCAGCAGTCTTCTGGAACTTCTTCTCGTTGAGCTGTCATTTATGTGATGGCTGTTCTGGTTTCCTTGAGAGTTGCCAATCCCCTCTTGTCGCTCTGATATCCTGAGCTGATGGTCAATGGGATTAATCCTTGAGGTAAGGGTGTGGTCACCAAAAGTCTGTTGGGCAGGAAACCTAATCTCCAGGTCAGCAGGGTCAATCTTAGCTTCTTTTAATATCAAAGCTCGGCTTATGGGATCTTCTGAGGTGAAACCTTTGTTTCCTTCTATTACTTTAATCTCTCTGATGAGTGCACCTTCTACTACCCTCCTGTAACTAATTTTGTTGCTTGTGTATATAAGCCTACTGTTTTTGAAATGCATCCTATGGTCATTTTCCCAACAATGCCTAGCTATAGCACTCCCCTGAGAGTTGAGTTGTACTTCCCTTCTATG
>NC_061094.1:57395269-57402769 GCF_015104395.2 Macrobrachium nipponense | reverse complement strand
CAAAATATAACAGTAAATAAGCACGTAACAAAAAAAAAAAAAAAAAAAAAAAGAGAGCAACAACTGAAGCGAAAGCGCAGCCGATAAATATGGAAATCGCAAATATAAAAAAAATAGTATAGTATCCCTCTAAATTGGTCGATGTCTTTACTACGTTTTCTACGAGTAGTTTCATCTCAGAAAACCATTTTAGGGGTGTCTAAACAAATTTTTCAAGTTTCTTGTCCTCAGGAAAAAATCGCTTTTTTTCGCTTTTCTCTGGTTTGGTTTTTTCGGGAAGGGGGGGGGGGGGGTGGTTCTTTGATTGTCCTACTAATATAATTTTTAGATGTTTTAGGCTATCAAGTGACATAATAACTACAGTCTCTCCGAAGGTTTTGTCCCTAAATCGAGGTTTGAATTTTTTATGAATATTTCTTCCTAACTATAGCCTTATTTTTCGGCGGGGCTTTCGCTGAACTTACCTGAAGTTGTTGCTCTTTTTTTTGTTATTACGTGCTTACTTACTGTTCTATTTTGATAATACTTTATGTGCATGTTCTAGGGGGATATACAAACATTCTGTCAGACCGAATTTCTATTCAAGACTGTAGTTTCTCACCGATCATCAAATAACCTTCAATACAAGGGGCCCTGAATTTCACATTTTTTTTCATAAAATCATTATTTTCCCTGTAGGATGAATAAAAACTCACAGAGCAATATGCTTTATTATAGTGCAAATAATGCCTGATAAAATTCATTAGCCTGTCTTGATTAGTGTATTTTTGGCAAATATTTTTACGATCTCTTACGATCGGCACCCCTCCAAAGTGGAGCCTACCCTTAATGCGACTTTCTTACTGCTTTCTAAAGAGACTTGTGAAAGTGAATTACTGGTATTAGAAAGTTTAGATATTAGTGCAACTTTCTTATTGCCTTCTGAAGAGAAAATTGAGAAAGTGAATTATTGATAATAGAAAGTATAAAATTAATGCGACTTTCTAATTGCCTTCTAAGGAGGGAACTGTGAAAGTATACTAGTTAGTGATATTATAATGCCTGGCAAATAATTCGATTCTCATAGTTTAGCGTTTTACAGATAAAGGTAAATTTATAATTACAAAGACCTTGGTGAAATAGGTCTTGTTCGTGTCCAATAAGTTTTATTCGACTACCTGCCAGGTACCTAAATCATTTTTTTAGGTTAACCAAGCCACATTTTTTTCCTAAATACTTTTTAAAATTCTTCTGGTCTAGGATATATTAATTTCATATATATATATATATATATATATATATATATATATATATATATATATATATATATATAGTATATATATATATATACACACACACACACACACTTACAGATGACATTTTGAGCCACAAGACAACAACAACCCACATACTCGCCCTGTAGATGATTACTGCCCTGTGAATTCCTTTAACTAATTCACAAGACACACGCTTTTATAGGGCGGAGTAGTTACACTGTTCTCCTCTCTCTCTCTCTCTCTCTCTCTCTCTCTCTCTCTCTCTCTTTGTTTTGTGGAATCCTGAGCACCTAAAGAATTAATAAAAGCAATTAGGCCCACGCAGGGTTGTAGAATAGCGTCTGGTAATCAAGAGAAATTAAATTTTGAAAGATTTATTTCGTGTCTAGCCTGGATGATAGTCAGATGTAAGATTTACAGCGGAAAAGGTACCACAAAAATCGACGGAAGAGTTGAATTTTAGCAAGACATTAAGTTTAGTGGTATTTGGTTTTGTGTTTTTTAAACGTTTTCTTTTTACACACACACACATACACACACACACGCACACACACTCACTCACACATACACACACACACACACACACACACACACACACACACATATATATATATATATATATATATATATATATATATATATATATATATATATATATGTGTATATATATATACCGTACCAAGCAGACTGCTCGCAAGTCCACTGGAGGCAAGGCCCACGAAAGCAGCTGGCCACCAAGGCTGCTCGTAAGTCTGCCTCCTGCTACAGGAGGAGTGAAGAAGCCTCACCGTTACAGGCCCGGTACCGTGGCCCTCCGTGAGATCCGTCGCTACCGAAGAGCACAGAGCTGCTCATCAGAAGCTGCCCTTCCAGCGCCTGGTTCGAGAGATTGCCCAGGACTTCAAGACCGACCTCCGTTTCCAGTCTTCCGCCGTCATGGCGCTGCAGGAGGCATCTGAGGCCTACCTCGTCGGTCTCTTCGAAGACACCAACTTGTGCGCCCATCCACGCCAAGAGGGTCACCATCATGCCCAAGGACATCCAGCTTGCCCGCCGCATTCGTGGAGAGCGAGCCTAAGTCCCCAAGCAGCAACACCACAAAATATATGAGCGTGTATGTATCATATATATATTAATATATATAGTATATATATATACATATATATACATATAATATTGTGTTTGTATGAGCGTGTTCCATATTAGATATGGGTGTGCCATGAATATAAAGTAACTCATATATAATTTTTTCTATGACCTTTTAACCAAATCCCTTCCCTTAGATACATATATATATATATATATATATATATATATATATATATATATATATATATATATATATATATATATATATAATATATATAATAGATAGATATACATATATATATATATATATATATAGATATATATATAGTATATATATATATATATATTATATATATATATATATGTATATATATATATATATATATCTATATATCTATCTATCTATATATATATATATATATATATATATATATATATATCTATATATATATATATATATATGTATATGATATTAAATATATGATATATTATATATATGTATATATATATAAGATATATATATATATATATATGTATATATATAGTATATATCTATATATATATATATATATATATATGTGTGTGTGTGTATATATATATATACATACATACATATACATATATATATATATATATATATATATATATATATATATATATATATCAATGAAGGGAAGATGGACACACACAGATGTACATGCTGTCTTTATTGCAACGTTCGTAATTATCAAGTTAATTACATCATCAGGCTGTTAAAATGAAAAATAAATTTCCTAGTAAAATTGTAAAAACAAAACTAAGTATTAAAAAATTCAGAAATGCAAAAGTTAAAAAAGTTTATTCTTACAAGTGTACAAAATATACACATTAAAATTAAGGAAGTTAAATTATTTAAAAGGACATACATTAAAATGAAAGATAAATGAACATAAAATAAGCAAAAATTGACAAAAGATTGAAAGCAGTTACAGAACAAAGAAGTTAAGGACCGACCTAGAGGAGTGACAGCGTTAAACTAAACGTAAACATAAAAACATAAATAAACAACACAAGTCAAGACAAATACAGAGGGGAGGAAGACGTATGGGTATTTCAACGAACGGAACAAGTTGTTTAATTAAGAGCGATTCTAGAATAACAAGGTCGTGCGGGTTGGTGGTATGGCCTAAAATACTGAAGTCTTTATTATCGATATATTGTTTTTACATATTTTGGAGTGATTTCTAATATTGGAGTGTTCTGGTTTGCAATCCTGCTGCCAGTACGGAAGCTTATGCCACGATGAGAATCGATACGCACCTTAAGGAGTCTGCTGGTGGATCCCACATAGGTCCCTGTTTGACATTCAGGGCAAGTATATTTATAAATAAACACCAGAGGACATATAAGGTGATAATCGCTCCTTCGAGGTAAAGAGGGAACCGATGGTGAAAGGGTTCTTAGGGATTAATTTTATGTTTATGGCATGAAAATGTTCCTGAATGATTTCTGTGAACTTTTTGTGAAATTTAATGTCATGAGTAAATGGAAAGCATGCATAGAACTTCATTTTAGGACAGTTAAAACTTTTGGTTTAATAATGAAATGTTTTTTCAGTAGGTGATCTAATTTCATATAAATTAGCTTAGTAGGGAAACAGTTATTGTTAAAAAAGTTAATTAAAAAGTTATCTCGTTATGGAAAAGGACCCAGTTCGACGTAAGGACAAGTGCTCGGTGGAGAAGGGTAGAAACAGAGTTGGACTTAAAATTCATAAAACAGGAGCTATAAAAGTTGGTACCAAGTCCAGTAAAAGTTTTCTTCCTAAAAATCGTGGTATTAAAACAGTCGTTTTCTCTGAAAACTAAAACGTCCAGGAATGGTAGACGGTCGTTCTACCATTCCTGGACGTTTATGTTTTCAGAGAAAAACGACTGTTTTAATACCACGATTTTTAGGAGAAAACTTTTTACTGGACTGGTACTAGGTACCAACTTTTATAGCTCCTGTTTTATGAATTTTAAGTCCAACTCTGTTTCTACCCTTCTCCACCGAGCACTTGTCCTTACGTCGAACTGGGTCCTTTTCCATAACGAGATAACATTTTTAATTAACTTTTTTAACAATAACTGTTTTCCCTACTAAGCTAATTTATATGAAATTAGATCACCTACTGAAAAAACATTTCATTATTAAACCAAAAGTTTTAACTGTCCCTAAAATGAAGTTCTATGCATGCTTTCCATTTACTCATGACATTAAATTTCACAAAAAGTTCACAGAAATCATTCAGGAACATTTTCATGCCATAAACATAAAATTAATCCCTAGAACCCTTTCACCATCGGTTCCCTCTTTAACTCGAAGTGAGCGATTATCACCTTATATGTCCTCTGGTGTTATTTATAAATATACCTATTGCCCTGAATGTCAAACAAAAGGGACCTATGTGGGATCCAACAGCAGACTCCTTAAGGTGCGTATCGATTCTCATCGTGGCATAAGCTTCCGTACTGGCAGCAGGATTGCAAACCCAGAACACTCCAATATTAGAATCACTCCAAAATATGTAAAACATATATCGATAAAGAATAAAGATTCAGTATTTTAGGCCATACCACCAACCCGCACGACCTTGTTATTCTAGAATCGCTCTTCAATTAAACAACTTGTTCCGTCGTTGAATACCCATACGTCTTCCTCCCCTCTGTATTTGTCTTGACTTGTGTTGTTTATTTATGTTTTTATGTTTTACGTTTAGTTTAACGCTGTCACTCTCTAGGTCGGTGCCTTAACTTCTTTGTTCTGTAACTGCTTTCAATCTTTTGTCAATTTTGCTTATTTTATGTTCATTTATCTTTCATTTTAATGTATGTCCTTTTAAATAATTTAACTTCCTTAATTTTAATGTGTATATTTTGTACACTTGTAAGAATAACTTTTTTAACTTTTGCATTTCTGAATTTTTAATACTTAGTTTTGTTTTTACAATTTTACTAGGAAATTTATTTTTCATTTTAACAGCCTGATGATGTAATTAAACTTGATAATTACGAAACGTTGCAATAAAGACAGCATGTACATCTGTGTGTGGTCCTCTTCCCTTCATTGATGGTTATTAATACGGATTGACTCCTGACTCCTGGCACTAAGCTATATATATATATATATATATATATATATATATATATATATATATATATATATATATATATATGTATGTATGTATTGTATGTATGTATTGTATGTGTGTGTGTGTATTCATATTAAATTATTGGAGTGTTGTGAATAAAAGCTAACTCATCATATAACTTTTCTATAACCTTTTAACCGATTCCTTTGTCCTGGAGATATTTTTCAGCCATATTTCCTACCAACTCCTACCCTCTCCCCCCCTCCCCCCCCAAAAAAAAAAAAAAAAAAAAACGACACACACACACACATACATAAGCAGAGTACTCTACTGAAAACGTCCTTGAGTTTAAACGTATAATTTCTGGAGATTCTACTCGAGTCCAATCATCAGCTGATACGTTATTCTCCCTAGACTACATTCCATACAGCAGATGTTAAATCAGGTGACAGGTTCTGGGGTCACCCGGGTAAGAATTGGGTTCCCAGACGTCTTATTTCCATCTTTCATGAACAGTGAGAGAAAGAATTTAATTTTAGAAAATGACCTAATATTTTTATACGTAAGTTTGATTCACGCTTTTATTTGTAACTTTTGTATATTTGCTCTTTATATCGGGAAAGCATCAAGAATACATCTTGAAACGAAGTGGTAATAGCTAACAGATATTATGTATTGCTTTTGTTCCCAAGTCTATAAAACGTTCATACAAGTGCTATAACGTCTTGAGTAATGACCAAATAAAGATTCTTAATATGTTGAAGAATCTTACATAGTTTAATTTTAACCTAATACCATGGCATTCGGCCCTATACAGATTATTTCTACAAATTGTTTTTCAGTGATAAAACCTGATAACCTTTTTCTTTAGGATCTTTAGAGATCTCGAGTTCAGTATAGAAGATCATTAAATTATAGCGGAGAAAAAGATGATTAAATATTATAAAACGAAGATAGCCTTGAGTTCTAATGAACGTTACAATTTAGACTCTTGGCCTTATGTTATGAAAGCTAAGCTATTTGCTGCTGAGCTGCTTGAAAACACATACTTTTATTTTGAAAACAAAGTGTCTTTTTAGCGAAGCTGCTTCAGAAATCATGCCTTTATTTTGGAAGTTTAGCTACTTGTAGCTTAGCTATTTGAGAAAATATATTTTTATTTTGAACACTAAGCTATCTTTAGTTAAGCTGCTTGAGAAATCCTAATTTTATTTTGGAAACTAAGCTATTTGTAGCTTAGCTGCTTGAGAAATCATAATTATATTTTGAAAGCTAGGCTATTTCTAGTTAAGCTGCTGGAGAAATTATAATTTTATTTTGGAAACTAAGCTATTTGTAGCTTAGCTTCTTGAGAAAATATACCTTTATATTGAAAGCTAAGCTATTTGTAGCCAAGCTGCTTGTGAAAACATGCTCCTACTTTGAAAGCTATGTTTTTTGTAGTTAAGCTTGCTAAGAAATAATATTTGTATTTTGAAAGCTAGGTAATTTGCAGCTAAGCTGCTTGAGAAATCATATTTCTATTTTAAAAGCTAAACTGCTTGAGACAATATACTTGTTTTTTGTAAGCTAAGCTATTTCCAGCTAAGCTGCTTGTGAAAATGTACTTGTATTTTGAAAGCTAAGCTATTTGCAGCTACGATGATTGAGAAATCATATGTTTGATTTGAAAGCTAATCTGCCTGAGAAAATATACCTGTATTTCAAAGCTACGCTATTTGCATCAAAGCTGCTTGTGAAATATTATTATTATAATTCTTGCAAAGTGATTTATACGTGAGTGGCACATTATAATTTATCTTTGGCAATAAAGACTATATATTATTCAGGCATATAATTTCACCGACGATTAAACAATATTATTGAGTGTTCGGAAATAGCCATTAACTGAATGGGGAAACATTTGGTTAGTAAATGTTTCATTACCGAATTTAATTTTTTATGGACAGGAAAATCAAAACAGACATATTTCTGCGTTTTCAGGGAATTAGTTTCCTATTCAGTATATGAAAGAAATTGTTTTTTTTTTTGTATTTATTTTGT
>NC_061094.1:57380269-57390269 GCF_015104395.2 Macrobrachium nipponense | reverse complement strand
GCGGATACTAGTAAAACATTTGCTAGCGTCTGAGAATTTGTTTGTTTGTATGGTGCTTTTACGTTGCATGGAACAAGTGGTTATTCAGCAACGGGACCAACGGTTTTACGTGACTTCCGAACCACGTCGAGAGTGAACTTCTATCACCAGAAATACACATCTCTCACTCCTCAATGGAATGGCCGAGAATCGAACCCGCGACCACCGAGGTGGGAAGCTAATACTATACCAACCACGCCACTGAGGCGCTTAGCGTCTGAGAGTGGAGAACGTTGAATGGAGAACGTTGAAAGTAAATATCATTTAAGAAGTGTACGTGGCATAATAAGAACTAAAAGGATAATGAATAGGAAGATACATAAATGAAGGTGTTAGAAAGGTTAACATAGTTTAATAGATGAATCAGAGTTCGATCATGTTAGTAGAATGGAGAGGTAATAGATTGATGAAAAAGTGTTCAGTCTGGAAGTGTTTGGGAAAGAGAGAAGAAGAAGAAGACTTGGCTAGAAAGTGTTAGAATGCAAGATAACAACTCTCACCTATCGTTTCACCTTTGCCCTAAGCTTTTCACAAGACTATTGGTCATTCCATTAGAATATATTAAAACTATACTAAAAGCAAGGTCACCAAACAAATGAGAAGTGAATCATACTGCTTTCAATTGTTTTGAAAATGGCTTATGGTTTTATATTTAGTTCTTAAGAGTTTTTTTATTTTTATTTTCTTATTTTGCCAAAAGGAGTTTTCCTTCTAAAGGAATTATTAAAAGCAAATTTTCTATCCCTTTCAACTAATTGAAATTTGTTAAACTGCCATATTTATACACTTTGCAATTTACTCGAGTTCTAAAAATAGCTTATGTCTAATTTCTTATTCTTTAGAATTATTTTCCTCTTGTCAAAAGAAATTCCTTCAAAATTAATTGTTAAAAGCGCATTTTCTAACATTTTCAACCAATTCAAATTTTCTAAACTTTGGTATTTATTTATACTAATTTGCACATTACATGTGGTTTAAGAATAGTTCATGTATTTCTGACTCTCTGTTATCTAGCAATTTTTTTTCCTTTGGCCAAAAGGAATTCCTCCAAAATGGACGGTTACAAGTAAATTTTCGAACCTTTCCAATCTATTGAAGTTTTCTAAACTGCCATATTTATACTAATTTGCAATTCAGATGTGTTTTCAGAACAGCGCATGTCTTTTCTGACATTCTGTTCTTCACTCCTCCAAAAAGGAAATTCCTTCCAAAAAATGAATGGTTTTTACGAAATTCCCTACCACGCATTTCTTATTACCCTCGCTTTTTCTTACCTTTTGATAAGCATGTGAAGAAACTGCGGTAAACATCGCCAGCTTTTCAAGCGTAAAATTTTCCTTTGTGTCCACGAAAAATGAAAAGAACCAAAAAGTCAGCCAGAAGTGCAGAGGCGCATTCAAGCTTGTTTAGTGTTCAAAGAAGACTTTAAATAAAGTTTCTGACATAAAAGACCTCGAGGGTGGAAGTCTAACCAAAACCCAAACCACCCCCCACCCCCCACCCACAACCTCCCAGACACCCCCCCCCCAAACAAAAAACATGTAGTTAACTGGAGAACATTATTCATATACGAAAACAATTCGAAGTTAAACAAACAAAGGAAAGGGCCCTCGTTGTTGGTCAGGGACATTTAAAATGGAATGTTATTATTTCGCTTCGTTTTCTATAATTTGATGTCAAATACGAATGCTGCGCGTGCACACACACACATACACACACACACACGCACACACGCACACACACACATTTATATATATATCATATATATATATATATATATATATATATATATATATATACATATATATATAATATATTTAAGAATAAAAGGAACTCGATGAACAAGATGGTATCTAACAGACATTTTACTCACCATCCTGTTTAAATGAGTTCCTGTTATCTTTCATATATATGCATATATATATACATACATATATATATATATATATATATATATATATATATATATATATATATATATATATCTACATAAGAATAATTGGCCCTCTTTTAAACAGGATGGTAACTAACAGAGATTTTACTCACAAAAGTTGAAAGCTTTCAAGGACTTACTGTCTTCATCGTCTGGTTACCACCAGATGATAGGGACAGGTAGTCCTTGAGAGCTGTGAATTTTGGGGAAAAAATCTCGGTTATGTACCACCCTGTTTACATGAGGTTATGTTATTCATTGTATGAATGTACAATACATTTATGCAACTGGTCAAGTTTAAATTAACCTATATACACACACACACAAACACACACACATGCACACACACATTATATATATATATATATATATATATATATATATATATATATATATATATATATATATATATATATGCAACAATAATCTATTTCACTTCAAAAAATCAGTTCAACCGTTGATGCTAAATTTACCATCACACTGGATTATCAAAGGACAACCAATCCGTACAGAAAATGCTTTAAAATTACGAAAATACAAAACAAAATGACAAATTACATTTCACCTAACTACCATATCATTGTTTAATACAAAACATTTCGAGACAAAGCAAATGAAATATCTAAAAAATATTTTAATGTTTATGTAATTTCTAACTTCGCCCATGTTATGTTCACATACAATGAATATATTGAACACAATGTTTCCACACGTGTAAAAGTTCACAGGGCACAAACATTAGTGAAAGTACTAATTGATAATTGTTTTTTTAATTGGAATATTGCAATAATTGTATACGTTCTGAAGAATCTGATCATAATATGATATCAACAGAATGTTACAGGAAATGATGAACTTCCTTCTGTGACTTTGTGATTCCATGAATACATTGCTATTGAATGCAGTAGCAGAACAAAAAAGTAAATAAATAAACTGACTAATTAAAAATAATAAATTCATAATTTGTTTTATTTCCAAGAAGCTTAAATTTTATCGTTATAATTACCGTGATTATCTCATAATTACATATATGTGTTCAACAAATACATACTTTTATTTTAGCCTTATCACACACACACACACACATATATATATATATATATATATATATATATATATATATATATATATATATATATATATATATATATATATAAAATATACATATATATATATATATATATATATATATATATATATATATATATATATATATTTATATATACATACTTTTATTTTTAGCCTTATCAGTTGCTCCAAAAACTGAAGTCATGTAAGAAAACTACATTTCATGAAAGAGGAAACAGTATCATGAAACCGGAGTGCCATCTAGTGAGAGAGTTCAAATGAAATCACATTTTTGAATCGATACCTTTGAACCTGGACTATTGTGTTACGTGATAACTGACGGTCTTTTATTTATGTTGTTTTGCACAGTGGCAAATAACTGTAAAAATCAATCCTGTGTATTGCATAATCAATATGCAGAGATAATTGAAAAGAAAAGACAGAGTGCCAAGTACTTTCGTGTATTTACCACATCTTCGTAAATACACGAAAGTACTTGGCTCTCTGTCTTTTCTTTTTTTTAAATTTTCCCTGTGGCTTTTGCTGATATATATATATATATATATATATATATATATATATATATATATATATATATATATATATATATATACATACTTTTATTTTTAGCCTTATCACTTGCTCCAAAAACTGAAGTCATGTAAGAAAACTACATTTCATGAAAAGAGGAAACAGTATCATGAAACCTGAGGTCATCTAGTGAGAGAGTTCAAATGAAATCATTTTTGAATCGATACCTTTGAAACCTGGACTATTGTGTTACGTGATAACTGACGGTATTTTATTTATGTTGTTTTGCACAGTGGCAAATAACTGTAAAAATCAATCCTGTGTATTGCATAATCAATATGCAGAGAGAATTGTACTACTTTTGAAAGTACAGAAAACGTACATGAAATAAGGTCAACAATCTGATATGCTATATTACGTTAATCCTTGAATTAACAGCAAGTAAATGTTCTCACTTCCAAGCTTCTCATTTCATAAATTTAATTTCCACTTAATTCTAATAAACGTATTTACTTTTCACGGCCCGTATCTTATTAATACCAGCCTTCAATTGAATGCTTTCGCTCTAATTCGCGGTTCAGTTGCGTGAAAAATGTCATGTAAAAGAGGTCACAAATAATTTTTATTTAAAAGCAAGACTATATTTAGTCATGTGTGGTACGCTACCAACTAATTTAATGAAGGTTACGACATATCGTATTTCTATTTCATCAAAATATCTCATTATTTAAAATAATGGTATGCCTTCTATCAAAAATTCAAATGGCTTTTTTTTCTAAGAAGCCATGACATTCATTTCAGAAAATATACTAGAAAACAGAATAATATTTTATGCATAGAATTATGAGGTTGAGAATTTACTAAAAAAACAGATGGTCACATGCAACGTAAATATGTTGCTATAAACAGAATAAAACAATAACAAGTATATTACATTTGCATGTAATAGTTTGCAACATGCCACTAGAGACTTATAAGGATGAGTTATTATTATCATTATATCATGTTTATTATCTTAACAGAATTATTTTGCGTTATTAGCTATGTATTTTGAGACGTAATTGAGCCCAGAAAGAGCAAATTCTTCTTAGCTGTTGGATTTGTTTCTAAAATTTTGTCGGATATTCTGCATGCATAAAATGAGACTCGGAACATAGACCAAGCATCGGTAACTGTCTTTTTTTTTTAAATATTTCTCCTTCTTTACAACTCTACACCTGCATCCACAAAAATCATAGGGAGAGGTTGATCGTTTCTCCCATGGACTCCACATTCTTGACACAATCAAAAGGGCAATAACTTTCTGAAAATTTTCGTCATTATTCAAAATACAAGGAATAATTACCTAATACGTCTGCAATATTCCCAAACCTACATTTCTACCCTTTTGTTTACAGTCTGAACAATTCATGTACTCTTTTGTGATACCAGTTTTTCTTGAACAGACCTTCAAATCATATCTGTGTGACACTTCTTTGTATGTTTGTCTGTGTTCTCTGTGATAAGAAAACAACATGTTGTCCTTCTCTTACTTATTTGAGCAGCCACAAAACGAAATTGCTAATCCGTTTCTGCTGTTTTATTTTGAATTTCCTATACAGGGATTAAACCACCAACTATATATTTTCCATATGAAAATGTACGTAAATTGTAAAACAAACTGTGACTCACAACTCTCTCTCTCTCTCTCTCTCTCTCTCTCTCTCTCATACACACACACACACACACACACACACACACACACATATATATATATATATATATATATATATATATATATATATATATATATATATATATATATACACACACACATGTATGTATGTATATTACATAAAAACTGTGCCACGGGAATCTCCTATCCTCTCTCTCTCTCTGTGTTACATTAGGAGAACAAATATTCCACTACCCACCTTCTCCAGGAGGCGTCTTCCATCTTCCTGTGCAGTGTATTACGCCAAGTCCCCTGAACCTTATAAAAGTCGAGAGAACAAAAATACACGACGATCTTTCCTCATCCTTTTAACCTTCCCTCTCCCTTTCCTTTTAGTTACATTTTTCTTCCTTATTCTCTACACCCCCTGACAAATAAAAGTATTTAGGACGTCTAATTAGAGTTCTGGAGTTTAATGAATTCTTGCTGTATATCCCTGTTCCTTTTAATCTTATGAGGAGAGTGACGTCTTGGCATCACAGCCGAATGTGAGGCTTTCTCTGGGCAAGAGGAGCAACGAATTAAGATTATTATTATAGTTCAGAAGATGAACCATATTCATATGGAACGAACCCACCACAGGCGCCATTGACCTGAAATTCCAACTCCCAAAGAATACGGTGTCCCTTTGAAAAACATTAACAAAAGGCAATAGGATATGCAGAAAGAAAAGATCGGTTATCGGAGAAAAACAAATCAATTGACAAATATAAGAAATGTAAGCAAATTATTAAAATACGTTAGAGGTTCCAGTCTCGCATCATTTCTCAGGGCGGAACAGTCGACTACTGAAGGCTTTAGATGTTGGCCATCGAAACAGGATAATCTTTTTTTATAATAACTATTCTCTTCTTCTGCATCTCCCATCACCTTCTGTTATTTCTTTCGAAGCTTATATTTCAAGTCAATGGCCTCTAAAGACTTGTTGCCTACGAATAGGCTTCAGGTGAATAATAATAATAATAATAATAATAATAATAATAATAATAATAATAATAATAATAATAGTGATGGACTCCTAAGGAGGCAGGATGCAACCCGGAACCCCACACTATACGTAAATACCACCCAGTCGAATTGGAGGACTGTGATCGACTAAAATAATAATAATAATAATAATAATAATAATAATAATAATAATAATAATAATAAAATAATAAAGGCTTTGGATCATGAAGCCAAAAACCCAACCTCTGAAGATACAGGAAGTTTAAGAAACTAAGTCTCTGTGGTGGCATTATATATGTTCCCTGTTACTATAGAGAAATCGTAAAATAGATGATAACTGCATTTACTATAGTAGATTCACATCAACCGTACATTTGATGGTCTATACCCGTCCCTTACGACGCTCCTGATTGGCTGTTGATAAGCCAATCACAGGGCTGGAAACTCTCAGTCTCTCGAGAGAGTTCACATAGGATGTGTGTTCCTCCTCTCCTGAGGGATACGTCTTTCAAACGTATACCTCAGGAGAGGTGGTGGAACATACATCCTGCCTATGTGAACTCTCGAGAGAGACTGAGAGCTTCCAGCCCTGTGACCGGCTTATCAACAGCCAATCAGGTGCGTCGTAAGGGACGGGTCTAGACCATCATATGTACGGTTGATGTGAATCTACTATAGTAAATAACAGACCAGCTAATGAGCAATCTTAATTCTGCTGAGCTCAGTACCATTTAATAAACAAACCCTCCATAACATTTCATTCTTTTTACGTTATGTACTATTTTCAGATATTTTCAGATTTTCCCATGGTTTATTATTCTGTTTTTGCTTTTGTACTCTTTTCATTTCCTCTCTACTTTCCATGTCTTTTCGTCTCTCCTTTACTGTGCATTCAGTTCCTCAGTCCTATTTTATCTTTGTAACAAGTCCACAGTACGGTGTCCAAAAATCATTTGAGTTATTTCATAGAAAGTTTGTATAATTTTTGTCACCACTGAAATTAGAAATCCTCTTATCGTCTTCTTTATTTAAACAATACCAAAGTTATTTTGGTATTTAGTTACACTAACTGAAAATTTTCCCCAATATATAATGAGTTAAACTACCCCTACACCAAACAGAATTAATCTTTTTAGCAAAATAAAACAAAAATTAAAATCCAAATCGAGAAAAATTCTCTAAAACGTCTTACCTTTTACCTAATAATGTAAATGATGTTTTCTGCAAAATTACGAGAATAACAACTGAAATTATGTGCACCAACGACAAACAACTTATTCTGATCTTTTCGACAAGTTCCGAATTCAATTTTCGTGTTGTTATGTTCAAAGGCACTGGAACAATTGTGTAAAATATTTCTTTAAAAGTTGCGGACAATTGTACTCGAAGTCTCTCTCTCTCTCTCTCTCTCTCTCTCTCTCTCTCTCTCTCTCTCTCTCTCTCTCTCTCTCTGTTGGAGAACCGCTGAATGGGGCCTGAAAATTTCACTCACTCTTTCTCTCTCTGTTAGAAAAGCATTAATTTTGCTGGGAAATATCGTGACGCTGAGAATCTCTCTCTCTCTCTCTCTCTCTCTCTCTCTCTCTCTCTCTCTCTCTGCTAGAGAACCATTCAGCTTACTGTCAAATATCATATATCATGACACTGGAAACAGTCTGCTCTCTCTCTCTCTCTCTCTCTCTCTCTCTCTCTCTCTGCTAGAACACCATTCAGTTTTCTGGAAAATGAATATCGCATAACCTGTCGCGGAAAATCATTTAACAATTGACAGCCAAGTTCTGGAAACGACTAAAGCGAACAAAATACGAAATATGGAGACAAACTGAGCATGAACACCCACGCTCTGTTCGTAAACATTGACATCATCTAGTTTCAAATATTCCTGACTTTAATTAATAGAATGTAGGCGGATAAGGGCCTCCTCAGTTCTGCTTCTGCTTCTGTTTCCACTCTTTAGGATAAAATGACTGCTGTGAATTAGGGCAAAGTTCTGGTTAAGGCCAAAGGGTCATATCAGAGTTCATTTGACATTTTGACACTCATTTCTGTTGGATGAAACTGAAAAAGAAGTTTTAGATGAAAGCGAAAAACAATCATTGTTTGTTGGAGGAACAGATCAGTAAACACAAGATAGAATGAAAGGACTAGCAATATCTCACTACTAAAATCAATTTCCACAAATGGTGTGAATAAAAATTACATCACAAGAAACAATAAGAAAGAAATGAATTAATTCAGCCATTGCTCTCTAAACGGAATTGCTACGAAGATATGTAGAAATGAAATTAACTTTGGAATTTATGAGAAAAACATTAAGCTAATGGTAATTCCTTTCGTCTCAAGAGTACCAAATTGGCGAGTTATATAATTTTCATTTCTAAATATTTTCCTGCACAAACATTTTTGTTTATAATTACAGAAGTTAACTTTTCCGTTTTCTATTATAAGAGTTAAAGTTGTTTGGCTACAGTTAAAAGGGTTAACTTATTGTGAATCACAAACACAGATTCTGATAGTATATGCCTTCGATAAACTAATAATGAAATCCAGAATGTCTCATTGATTTTAATGACAGTAAAACTTCTCTCCAGGTAAATACCTTTTACATTCTTACTCCCATTTCTGTTGCAAAAGCAACAATCATAAATAAATTTTTAACTAGAGTATTTTGGCCTTAGATGAACTATTTAATGTGAACGAAAGTTGTGGATTCCTGACTGTAATGCTTGACTGATTAACAACGTCATCATATAACCTTTCGACATGTTTCATAACGCAACACTCAGCTCTGTCAAAAGATCGGACACCGTTTAAATTCTTGAAACAAGTAGTTTGTAAGACGCCAACAAAAAAATTATGAAGTTAGTACAATTTACAAGCATAGAGCATTGCCACAGGAGTACTATAATATCTTACTATAATGGGCGTTATTTCTGTCCGTCCGTCAGTCATTCAATCACGGCCAAACGGCTGGTCCGATGGGCATGAAACTTGGCAGGGCTATAGTGTGGACCCCTAAGATGGTTTATAATGGGTTTTAATCCTACGCCCACCCCCACCCCCGCTTCTAAGGGACAAGTGGAAAACGGTAACCGAAAATTCATGTTTGCTAGTACATGAAATTGCAGTATCATTATATTGATTTTATTTTCAAAAGATAAGAATGAACGCAATATAAACCTTTGACCGTAAAGAAAAAGCACAAAATAAGATTTCCTTCAAGTCTAGAAAGTAATTCTAAACCCATTTATCATGTATTGTTTCTAAAATAATAGAAGAAAATGCTCTATCGCTCCTTCTGTCGTGTTAAAAGACTTAATATAACAGAAAGCTTAGTTCGGCAAACAGAACTGAATTGTTGAAAGGGATGAAGGAATAATTTTATCATTTTTCTCAATCAACCAAAGCATAATAAAAACACCGAGTGTTTGCACGTTTAAAATACCTTGTGAGATTTTGTTACTGATCATAAAACTTTAGAAATATCTCTCTCTCTCTCTCTCTCTCTCTCTCTCTCTCTCTCTCTCTCTCTCTCTCTCTCTCATGATCCGAAGTTTCTCAGCATCAGTACGTCCCATCATTAGTTTTTTTGCATAAACAAAAATACATTCCTGACCTTAAGAAAATATCGAGTCATTGTTCATAACCAAAAATACCTCGTGTATAAAATGAAAAGGAAAGTCAGAGATAATGAATGAATGATTAGTGCCAAAATGTTATGGATGAATTGAGGACAAAGGACTCAAGTGAAGGGTCATTTGTCATCT
>NC_061094.1:57367769-57375269 GCF_015104395.2 Macrobrachium nipponense | reverse complement strand
AATGACGTCGATGACTTCGACGGGGAGGAGGAGGAGGAGGAGGAGGAGGAGGAGGAGGAGGAGGACCTGAGTATTTTTGTCCTTGTTACGAAGGGGACACAATAAGGCAGCAGAGAAATGCGGACTAAAAGGAAAAGGGGGAGAGACATAAAAGGACGTAAAAGGGGAAAATCAAAGGTGTGTTTTTATTCGCCAGAGCTTTCATAAGGTAGAGGAGGAGGGGGAGGAGGAGGAAGAGATGAGAAGGATTTGCAGGGAGTTAGGGATTACTGATCCTCATGGCAGAGGGAAAGAGGAGTAGATAGGATATTGTTTTTAGGGAATGTAGGACATTCGATCCTTACGTTCTGAGAGAGAGAGAGAGAGAGAGAGAGAGAGAGAGGTGGTGATGTGGCAGTGGGGAAGCATGATTGAAGACTGCAGTCTTGTGACAAGCAGATTTTCACTGTGCTTGCATTGTTTATCTTTGACTTAATCGCTGTTAAACATTTCTTACCACGTCTTCTGACTTAATGTGAATACTTGACTAATAATAAATCATAAGAGATCTGACCTTGAAGGTTTTCCTCCTAAAAGGATGTTCTCTTTTACTGTCAGTTGATTTATGTCTTAGGCACCAGCTGAACACTTTTGGTAGGTGAATCATTTTTTTTCTCCCTCAAGCTAGTCACTTGAATGACTTGTTAGACAATCTGTGGTTGGTTAAGTACACCTCTGTGTGGTGAGGCTGCTCTCCTTAAACTAGTCACTTTATTGGGTCTTTATTCAATCTATAATTGGTGGATATTTGCTCTGGCCTCAGGGTCAGACATCTTGGTGGGAATCGGTTGGTGTAACTAGCAATAAAAGTAAATAAATAAGGCACTGGAGGTATAAATTACATAATTAGATGAGCATTATTCTAGCTCTATAAATAATTAATGATAATGTTCCAGGGAACTCGGCGAATAAAGATTTCACTTTAGTTGCTGTGTGGGAGTAATTCAATTACACACAAAGTATTTCCTGGAAGGTGTTCGAGGAAAAATCAGTAGCGGATTCTCTCGAATCATTAATAATTTAAAGCATTGAGTTGGGTGTTTTTAAAACGAAGAAAATTAATCTTATTGGTGAAGCGTGTGTGTATATAACAAACATTTTACCCGGAAAATTAATGTTTATGTTCCCAAATGTTTAAATACAGTTATATCAACAGGTAAGTATTTGCAGAAGCATTTGCATAGTAGGCATTGCTGAAGGTAAACAATTTACAAATTATATGAGGAGGAAACAAGGTTCAGATAATAAGTTTTTTTTCAGGATTAACTAAAGGCAGATGCATAAATCATGACATTGATCTTTACGAGGATGTTATAAAGTTTGCTAAAATCTAAATTTGTTTCTTTGGATGTACTAACATAAGCTAAACATTTACTCCTGAAGAATTTCAAGGTAATACTCTCTGATGTACATCAATATTTTGTTTCAGTATTTATTGGGATTTAGATTCATTAATGCATCCACACACACAAATACAAATAAATAAACGTATGTACATAAACTATAGTAAATATATATATATATATATATATAGTTATATATATATATATATATATATATATATATATATATATATATAGATATATATATAATGAATATACATATATATATGACTGGTAAAAACAAAAATTCTGTAACAACAGAATTCCATCTAATAAAAGGAGCCCATAAACAAACACCAAAATGTAGAGAGAAAAAGTTACTATATTTCAGAGACTGCTGTCTCTCTCTTCAGGTATATGAATGAGAAAAGTTTACAGAAAAGGTGGTATTTATACCAAGAGATTCGTCCACAAGTAAGTCCAATTTAGGTCACCCCCGCTGATAATTCTTCCTTTAATCTTCTTAAGCGTTGGTTGAATGAACACTGCGTCGACGATGTCCGAGTCCAATTCCCTTTTGAGATGTTCATACCTGCTTCTCTTTTATTAAGGCCGATTCCATCATTTGACTCTTGTACCGGCAGTTGCTGCTATAAATTACACGTGACATATTCCAGTTTATTCTATGGTTATGTCATTTATATGGTTGAAAATAGCCGAGTTCTGTTGTCCATACCTAACTGACCGTTTGTGTTGTATTAATCTCTGGGGAAGTGATTTACCTGCAAATCCGATGTAAGATTGGTCACAGTCCTGGCATAGGATCTCATATACCCCAGAGTCTTTGGGCGATGTTTTGTTGGACGTTAATCAGGGATTTGGCTAAGGTATTTGGGTAGGTAAATGCAAAAGGGGTTGGGTGGAGTTCCCAAGGGTGTGAGTTACTCTCTTTAATCGTCTCCAGGTGGGGAATTTTTATTTTATTGTTGGGTGTGTCTCAGGTCTTGTCTTTAGGGGGTCGGTAGAAAATTACGTTTGCTTTTTGAATTGCTTTCTCAATTATATGGTCAGGATACTTTAAAGATGAAAGTTGCTTGCGAATTAGTTCAAATTCTTTTTCCAGGAAATCTGGGGAACAAATTCGTAAGGCTCTTAAGAATAGGTTGCTAGCTACACCTATCTTGCTGCCTATAATAGCGTGACTCATTCCAACAGACTTTACGCAAGTTAAATAACCTAATAGATAATAGCGCATGGAATAATCTTGAACAACAAGACAAAGTTTTAAACTATCCAACACCCCCCTTACTGTAAATCAACATTTAGTTTTAAATTTAGGCTTATCCTTTGCCCTTATGCCAGACCGCAAAAAACAACCTAGACTTCATGTGGCTTTTGATAAATTCATATCTGACAAAAACTACAGCCGTGAAGAGATATGTTTAAAAGGAGTGTTACTAAATGCTTTAAAACTGACCTTCATAAGAAATATCCTGTTCCCCGCAGATTCATGATAGCCATCCACTCGCTAAAAAAGTTAGATGTTATAATAAGTAGATCCGACAAAGACGGCAAAATTGTAATAATGGACAAAGACTTCTACCTCGACAAAATCAACCAGCTCCTTAGCGACACAAATACTTACGAAAAACTGACGAAAAATCCCCTCCAGAACGTTCCCACAGAATTTTTTCGGAAAGTAAGATTAATTGGCCAAGACAAAAAGAGTATTGAACTATTAGAGAAATTTAAAGTAATAATCCTAAATTACCCTACTTTTATGGTGGTCTTTCCAAAACTCACAAAGACAATCTTCCATTCAGACCCATCGTTTCATGCGCCGGAGCTTTCAATTACAAAATTTCTAAATGGTTAGCTGGCCTCCTTTCTCCTTTTTTAGGCACTTTTTCTCCCAGTCACATCAAACATTCGGAAGACTTTTGTCACAAATTCAGAGAAGCACATATACCACTTTCACAACATAAAACTTTTAAGCCTTGACGTAGACTCTCTATTCACAAAAGTACCAGTACAGGACGTTCTTCAGTTTTTAAGGGAAAAATTATCCCCCTATTCAGATCATTTCCCTTTGGCACTTGACAAAATAATAAAGTTAGTTGAATTATGTGCATCTAATAACGTATTTTCATTCGGGGAATCATTCTACAAGCAAAAATTCGGGTGTAGTATGGGTAGTCCTTTAAGTCCTATTTTTAGCCAATCTGTACATGGAATACTTCGAAACTACAGTAATAAATGCAATAAAACCCAAAAACATGCTGTGGATGAGATACGTGGATGACATACTAACATTTTGGGATAATAAGTGGTGGGGTAATTTTAATGAATTCCTCTCAAAATTAAACGCATTAGTGCCCAGCATCAAATTTAAAGTTGAATGGGAAACAGACAACAAAATTCCTTTTCTTGATGTTTTAATAATCAGAGACACGACAGAAATACAAATTTACCATATACGATAACCAACGTTCTCACTTTCATATATTCACTACTTTAGCTATCATGACAATACTATCAAGATAGGTGTAGACTAGCAACCTATTCTTAAGAGCCTTACGAATTTGTTCCCCAGATTTTCCTGGAAAAAGAATTTGAACTAATTCGCAAGCAACTTTCATCTTTAAAGTATCCTGACCATATAATTGAGAAGCAATTCAAAAAGCAAACGTAATTTTCTACCGACCCCCTAAAGACAAGACCAGAGACACACCCAACAATAAAATAAAAATTCCCCACTGGAGACGATTAAGAGAGTAACTCACACCCTTGGGAAATCCAACCCTTTTGCATTTACCTACCCAAATACCTTAGCCAAATCCCTGATTAACGTCCAACAAAAGACATCGCCCAAAGACTCTGGGGTATATGAGATCCATGCCAGGACTGTGACCAATCTTACATCGGATTTACAGGTAAATCACTTCCACCAAGAGATTAATACACACAAACGGTCAGTTAGGTATGGACAACAGAACTCGGCTATTTTCAACCATATAAATGAACATAACCATAGAATAAACTGGAATATGTCACGTGTAATTTATAGCAGCAACTGCCGGTACAAGAGTCAAATGATGGAATCGGCTGCCTTAATAAAAGAGAAGCAGGTAATGAACATCTCAAAAGGGAAGTTGGACATCGGACATCGTCGAGCAGTGTAAACAGTGTTCATTCAACCAACGCTTAAGAAGATTAAAGGAAGATTATCAGGGGGCGTGACCTAAATTGGCTTACTTGTGGACGAATCTCTGGTATAAATACCACCTTTTCTGTAAACTTTTCTCATCCATATACCTGAAGAGAGAGACAGCAGTCTCTGAAATATAGTACTTTTCTCTCTACATTTTTGGTGTTTTTATGGGCTCCTTTTATTAGATGTTATATATATATATATATATATATATATATATATATGATAGTATATATATGTATTATAATGAATATATATTTAGTATATTCATTCAACCCTGGATCTAAAGTCTTTATAAAAGTCGGTTATCAATAACAACTTGTAAACACATGTGACATTCTTAATAATTTAGCCATTTGCTACCAAACAAAAAAGAAAAAAGAGTGGAATAAAGTTATTCTCAAGAATCCTCTCTCTCTCTCTCTCTCTCTCTCTCTCTCTCTCTCTCTCTCCACAGACAAAAACCTGGAATATGTCAAAGATGAAATGCCAAATGGATTATCTTCAAAGTTCTTGGACTGACGTCTTCTGGAAGTGGCCATTCCAGTCACGAATATTATGTAATTTTATGCAGTACTTCACGAACTTTGAGACAAATCTGAGTGAAACTGAATGACGCTTGTCAAGAAATACCCAAAGAGTTACACACTTTTATCTGTATCAAGAAATAGGTAGTCGTTAATCAAAGTGGCACATTCTCTTTATGATATTTATTTCTATACGAAAATCATTGAATTTTTGGAAGGTGGATTAGCGCTGATAATACTTTTGAAGGGTGGGATATTCCATAACATTTTTGGAGAGTGGAATAGCTCAAAATATTTTTGGGAGGGTGGAATAACTCAAAATATTTTTGGGAGGATGGAATCATTCATAATATTCTTGAAGGGTGGGATGTTTCTTGATAATTTTGGAGGATGGAATAACTCATAATATTTTCGGAGGATAGAAAAACTCATAATATTTTCGGAGGATGATATAACTCATCATATTTTCGGAAGGTGGGATAACTCGTAATATTTCTGGGAGAGTAAATAACCCATAATATTTATGAAGGAGGATGAAATAACTCACGACATCTTTCCTCGACTAGAACAAAGGGATCTATGAAAACGATAGAAACCTTATTGAAATCCGCCCACACCCGCCAAATATTTATTAGCCGAAGGAATACACAGGGAAGAAATATTTAAACACTCCACATTTAATAACACCAGCCAGAGATTCGTGAGCGACGGAAACTACCGAGGGAATAAATCAATTAATATCGAAGAAGATGAAGGGAAGAACTCGGCTGCCTTTTTTCTACCTGTTAAGAAGGGGAGAAAATAAAGCGCCCAGAAATGTGACTAAAGGAGAAGGGGAAGAGATAAAAGGATAGAGGGAAGAGAGAGAGAGAGAGAGGAGAGAGAGAGAGAGAGAGAGACCAAGGGGAGACCATGGAGTAATTTTAATCCATCAGACTTCCATAAGGTATGAGCGAAGGAAAATAAAAGCTTTTTAGAAGAATGTGTATAACACCTCACAAGAGAGGGAGGGAATCTGGCTAGAAAATTGTTAATATCACACAGGGACATGTGTGACAGAGAGAGAGAGAGAGAGAGAGAGAGAGAGAGAGAGAGAGAGAGAGAGAGAGAGATTCAGCTCTCCTAAGGTAACATTTACCTTTGTTTTGCAAGAACTTCCTCTTTCTGTCTCTCTTTCGAAGAAATTTTCAATTCAACATATTTAGAATTATGTCGACAATAGAGAAAGAGAGAGAGAGAGAGAGAGAGAGAGAGAGAGAGAGAGAGAGAGAGAGAGAGAGAGCAATCTGGTTAGTAAATTGTTAATAGCAAAAAAGAACATGTTGCACACATACAGAGAAAGAGAGAGAGAGAGAGAGAAGAGAGAGAGAGAGAGAGAGAGAGAGAGAGAATCTGACCAGAAAATTGTAAGTATCACGCAGGGATGTGTTGCACAGAAAGAGAGAGAGAGAGAGAGAGAGAGAGAGAGAGAGAGAGAGATGTATTATTATCAAAGTCTTTCTCGAGTACCGTGCTAAATTACACAAGAGCGTGTTCCAAAGCAATGCCGTCAGTCTTTTTTTTTTATTTCTTTCTTTTTACGTCCGCATGTTTTTTTTTTTTTTTTGCTACTTGTTGCATGCAGAACGCAACAAAGAATCTTTAGGTAAAATGCTGTGACAGTTGCGAGAAAATAAATAAAACAAGAAAAATAAATAAAGTCAGGTTTATAAGTAAATTCTGCAGAACCATTAAAATTCAAGAGAACATATATAAATATTGTCTGATATTTGGGTAGATTTTAATGCTGCATTATTTTCAAATGCTGCAAAATAGAGATGTGAATTACCCTGCTTTGCTAAAAGATTTTACGTACTAAAATCCTGTCGCAAATACATAGCAACAAATAAAGATATTAAAATAACTAAATTATTTTGTTAAGAAATTGACAGTCTCGTGAGCAACAAATTGTTAAGAAAATCTACAATAATATGTTAAAATATATTTCTATGTAAAAAACAAAGACTTTCGATCCTCTTCAGTGTAGACGTTCAGGTGTTCGAAAGTCTTTGTTTTTTACATAGAAATATATTTTTACATATAATTGTGGATTTTTTTAACAAATAACTTTATAATGTTAAAAATCTTCTAATTACCTAGTAGCATTCATATCAGTTATTTAATAAAAACTTCCTCCTCTAGAGCTAACTATTTTATCAAAATACAACTTGCACAAGAACTAATGTTATATGTTAATACCTTTATAACATTCATATTGAGTACAAAACCACAATAGCGTGTACGAGGGATTATATTTATAAAAGAAAAAAAAAAAAAGTCTCTCATATACATTAATGTCGATTTTTACTCATTATTTCCCATCACAATACAGCGATGCACCATAGATTACATTCATATTCCT
>NC_061094.1:57345269-57362769 GCF_015104395.2 Macrobrachium nipponense | reverse complement strand
CTCGTATGTTTACTAAAATTATGTTTACTAAAATTACATAGAAATAACCGCTGTGGGAATATTATGATCTTCAATTAAATGGTGTTTTATGTCCACTGGTAGGTCTTCTAATTATAATATCTAAATTGGTTTAAAAAACTGTCACAATAAATGATTAATATAGTTCCCAGAGCTACATCAATACCGGAGTTTCCTGAATCTTCCATTATTGCACTGTTCACTTTTATTCTCTCGATATTATTCGGGAATCAAAGAGTTTTTATATTCACATGTACATTATTTTTTTTTTACCAGTAAATGGAACTGGAGGATGTTAAACCAAATATTTATGTTGATCTATACGTATATTATATATATATATAATAATATATATATTATATTATATATATATATATAGATATATAGGTAATATATATATATATAGTAATGTGTGTGTGTGTGTGTGTGTGTGTGTGTGTATGCAAATTTACATTACATTTACCACACAATACATACACTATATATATTATATATATTATATATATATAATTATATTATATGTGTGGGTGTGTGTGTGTGGTTGTGGTGTTGTGTTGTAAATATATGAGGAGTGGCTCCCGATAAAAAGGCAAGAAAATAATCACCGTATATTCATACTTTAACTGTTAAATCATGAATGAACCCAACGTGAATAACGCTTCCACAACACTAGCTGATTCATACTCCTACACTGAAGGCTCATCAACACTTCTTTAATCCTAGAATGCAAGATCATTGCTTTCATATAATATCTTCTTCACATAATCTATCCAGGTTTTGTATATTTTCATTTCCATTACTTCTCAAATCCCCCCAGCTTTTAAATGTGCCAAGAAACCATGAGACACAGCAATCCCTCGTCTCGGGTCAAGTTTTACAGGTAACCAGTCACTCTCCCTTCTGCCCTTGTCTCGGTCAAATTTAAACAACTAACCAGTCACTCACCCTTCTGCCCTTGTCTCAGGTCAAATTTGACCACTTATCAGTCACTCTCCCTTCTGCCCTTGTCTCAGTCAAACTTAAACAACTAACCAGTCACTCACGCTTCTGACCTTGTCCTAGGTCAAATTTTACCACTAATCAGTCACTCTCCCTTCTGCCCTTGCCTCAGTCAAATTTAAACAACTAACCAGTCACTCACCCTTCTGACCTTGTCTCAGGTCAAATTTTACCACTAATCAGTCACTCTCCCTTCTGGTTAATTTTGTAATTAACCAGTCACTCTCCCTTCTGCCCTGGTCTCAGGTCAAATTTTACCACTAACCAGTCACTCTCCCTTCTGACAAGTCTTTCTCACAACTACCCAGTCACTTTCCCTACCAAAAAACATGACTTCTTTGACAATGGAAGTTTTATATACCTCCCAGCAATTTTTCTCTGGCATCTTTTCATTTGGCATTTAGTACAGGTCGACGATTGCATCTATATTATGGTCAACTCCCTGGCAACAGTTATATCACTAGCAAAAAAATTAGAACAACACAAGACCATGAATACCTGGCAAGACATTTCTGCCTTCATTGAAAAAACATTCAACGGTAATCTTGTTGCAGGCTCTTGTTGCAGCCTGCAACAATTACATTTTAACTTTGTAACATATGAATTTTGTACTATGTAAGAGCATTATAATTTATAATTTAGAAAAGTATAATCTTCCACTATTGCATTGGGACATTAAAGATTATAATTTAGAAAATGATAATCTTCCACTATTACAATATTCTACGCTCATATCCTCTGTGGCAGGCTGTAATGCACGTAACAGGCTACTTAGAAAATGGCATCACAAATAACATTGTGTTTGATGTAACAAACTGTTTGTGAGGACGGACGTGCTTTGTACATAGGATTAAAAGAGTAATATTTACGTAAACATTCAAAGCAATGGGATGAAGAAAACTGAAGAGTAAATATTCTAAAATCAGGACTTAATTAAATCACTCTTCTAAAAAACAATATTATTAGAAAATAATACGGTTTGGACAACACAAAAAATTAGAATATATCGTAAACAAGCGAATGTGCCTTTGGCAAGTAGAATACATATAATGGGAACATTCCGCTCAAGGTTAGAAATCTAACTTGTCTTGGATGTCTTATATACATCTCTCTCTCTCTCTCTCTCTCTCTCTCTCTCTCTCTCTCTCTCTCTCTCTCACACACACACACACACACACACCCACACACACAAACACAACATTTTGTACAATGATTTCAAGCAGCTATCTAAATAGGCCTTCCCACTTCCGTCTTACTATTTCATTCGTGGAAATAATATGTCTAGGGCCCAGTGACGCAGCCTAATTACTCTGTCCATCAACATCAGGCCTTGGACTCTCCCTCCCATATTCTAAATATCACCTATTACTCCGATGCTCAAGGAACTAAGGAATTACGGATGTCGTCGTATCATTAGGCGTTACTGAAATTGATTGATTAATTTAAGTGTGGCGGCATTCCTGTTTTTGTTTGCGGTTACTGTGGTGTAAAATGTATGTTCACACAAAAATAGATGGGAGTTTATATTACAAGCAGAAGTGAATAGATAGGAGTTTACATTACAACCAAAAGTGAACAGATAGGAGTTTACATAACAAGCAGAAGTGAAAAGATAAGAGTTTATATAACAAGCAGAACTGAATAGATAGGAGTTTATATCACGAGCCAGAAAAACTGGAATAGATGGGGAGTTTTATTGTCAAAACAAGGCCAAAAAACAACTGAATAATTAGGGAGTTTATATTCCACCAACGAATTGGAATTAAAAGATAGGAAATTTTATTATTCACAGGTTAGAAGTGAAATAGAAGGGGATGAAATTTATATCCCCACATTCAAAGTGGAAAATAGGGATAGGAAAATTTTATTTATTCATAGTAGAAGTGAATAGATAGGAGTATCACAATCAGAAGTGCAAAGAGGAGTTATGTCACAAGCAGAACTGAATAGATAGGAGTTTATATCACAAGCAGAAGTGAATAGATAGTTTATTTTAAAAGCAGAAGTTAATAGATAGGAATTTATATCACAGGTAGAAGTGAATAGATAGGAGATTATATCACAATCAGAAGTGCAAAAATAGGAGTTTATATCACACGCAGAAGGCAGAAGATAGGAGTGAAATGAATAGATAGTAGTTTGTATCACAAGTAGAAGTGAATAGATAGGAGTTTATATCACAAGCAGAAGTGAATAGATAGGAGTTTATATCACAATCAGAAGTGAATAGATAGGGGTTTATATCACAAACAGAAGTGAAAAGATAGGAGTTTATATCACAAGCAGAAGTGAATAGATAGCTTATATGTATGCATATACACACGTCTATATGTGTCAGTATATGTGTATGTATATAAATATTACATGTGAAAACATTAAGACATCAACCAAAAAAAAAAAAAGAAATATGTCACTCACAAACTATTTAAAAAATACCCATCAACATAACATTTCCAATGACTAAAATCATAATGAAAATCGCGCAATTTCAAGCAAAAGAAAAAAAAAGAGGAAAAAACGAAAAAAAAAATACATTTGCTTTTCAGAAACATTTTGCATCCCGGTTAATTTTCATCGAACATAAAGGCTAATGAACGCAAGAGAAAGAAAATTCTCTCTTACGGTTTTTTTTTCATTCCTCGATTCTTTTCATGTATTTTTTTATTTTTTTTTTATTTTGCGTGAGCATCGGTACGAGAGGAGATCTTTTTACAGCTGGAGAGAAGATGCCGGAATGAGTTTTTTTTTTTTTTTTTTTTTTTTTTTTTGCTTTGGTAAATGGAAATTCGAATGTTCTCTTTTCCTTGAAGTTCCGATAGATTAGAATATTTTTTCCATACAGAATGTTCTTTTTAAACCTCTTTTCTCTTTGGAAGAAACTTTTAAAATTTAGAGATTTTGAAACTTGTTATTGGTAGGACTTTCTTTCGTTAAAAATTATTTATAACTTATTTATATTTTATTTTCAGTTCCGATAGATTAAAACATTTATTTTCTATTATTTTAATAACCTCTTTTCTTTTTCGAATGGAGATGAACAGTTTTTTGGTTTTAAGGAGAAGAAATGTTTTTAAAAGCTTTTTTCTCCTTTGAAAGGACTGGAAAAATCAGATGCTTTGAAACCTGTTTCATTAGTAGGACGTTTTATGTTATAAATTATTTGTTATGCTAGAAGGATTTCCTAACCAAGCAGGTTTCAACAAATCAAGTCCATTCGAAAGAGAAAAGAGATTTTTGAAATAAAAGAAAACATTCTGTGAACAAAAAAATGTTTTAATCCATCCGGACTCAAAATAAAATATAAATACAAAAGTTATAAATAATTTTCACTGATAGAAAGGGCTACCAATAACAAGTTTCAAAACCTCTAAATTTTTAAATTTTCTTCCCCCTCTGACCCCCCCCCCCCCCAAAAAAAGGTTTTTAAAACAAAAAAAATTATGAACCTTATATTCCTAAACGTTAAATATACAGAAAATCATATATAAATTTCACCCTAAAACCAAAGTTCCCCTTAAAGACGATAGCACGAAGGAACAGCAAGAGAGTAAACATATTCCCATTTCAACCATTCAAAAACTGTTTACTACAAATAAACAAAAGAATCATCTACTTCCGTCTCTTCAGTTTCTCGGAAATCCAAACCGTTTTCTCCTAACTCTTCTTCTTTCCAATTTACTCCAGCAACTTTTGAGCCTTCTCTTTTATTCCCTTTCTTTCAGTCCGCCATTACTCGCTGTTTTTCTCTCAGGATAATGAACTCATCAGCAAGATAAATTACTCTTGTTTCTAGGCAACAGACTGCAATGAATTTTGGAACATTTAAAAAATGTGCACAAACAGGAAAAGCCCCATAACGTATTCAGTATAATGAAAAGAAATCAGTTTTGAATATTTTCATACGATACACTGTTAGGCTAATATTAATCCTATAAGCTGCTTTCAGTGTCCTTTGGTCACACAACAGCAGTTTTTTCGTGGGCTCAACTGGCCGAGTAACTCAGTCGTAAATGAAACGCTGAAACATTATGAAAAATTAAATCGGAATTTTCTTTTTTCAATTTTCGTGATGCAAAATCTCTCTCTCTCTCTCTCTCTCTCTCTCTCTCTCTCTCTCTCTCTCTCTCTCTCTCTCTCTCTCTATATATATATATATATATATATATATATATATATATATATATATATATATATATATAACACACACACACATATATATATATATATATTATATATATAATATATATTATATATATATATATATATATATATACAAAAGACATCTGTTAGTCGTTCTGAGTAATGCAGTATCTTAACAGGACACTAATCCTTTTATCTAATTCTTTTACACAGTCCTAACAAAGACAAAGGCACGACAGTTACGTCTATACTTATATTTTAATTGCTGAACGAAAGGGCGGACTATTACTCAAAAATCTCCTACTATTAAATCTTTGAATAAACCAATTTGAAAACAGTGCCACATGACTCGATTGGGGAAAGACTGACGACTCACTTTGGACATTATTATGTACTATCTTTCCCGAAACTACTACCAAAAACTCTCTCTCACTCCCTCTCCCTCTTATCAATAATTGTCTTTCCATCTCATATTCATGTTCATTTTACCACAAGCATACCTTAAACAACTTTTGAAGGTCACTGTTTTATTCCTTCGGGTAGATATAATGGTAATTAGCATCTATAGCTGTGAGAAACTTACAGGATTAAAGCATAAAAGTGAAGAATATTCTTTGGTAGATATGTGAGAGTATTTGGAAAAAAAAAAGCCAGAGATTTACAGTAATAATATTTTAATTTGATTGCGGTCATCATTACCATCACCATCAGAATCGTTATCATCATCATAATAATGACTACAAAGTAATCTACGACATATTAGAAATTCTTTTGAAGCAAGTCTAGTATTAAGTGAATCCCTTTTCATGTATTTTGTTTTGTGAATTATTAAGTTTCACAATGACTACAACGTAATCTACGACATATTAAAAAATCTATTTTGAAGCAAGAACAGGCTATGTGAATACCCTTTAAGTAAAGGTGTTTTATGAATTACAGTTTTCCTAAAGATGCTTCCGACCATTTATGGCGTACTGTGAATCGTAAAACCTCATTCAGGAACTCCCTGAACTACTGAAAACAGACAAACCCGCGCTTAAATCGCCATAATGAAAAGGCTGACGGCGCTTGTATGTGATCAACGAGCATGAAAACAGAGCAGAATGAAAACATCGAGAAATAACAAGACCACTTCCGATCGTATATCATGAGGGCTGTAATATGCCTGACCTTCATGGCAAAAAATTAAAGTGGCATGGATATTCACGCAATGCCGAGACAGCTACGATGGGAAATGAAAGGGTCTAAGGGGGCATTATAAATGGAAGGAATTGTTGCATTCTAGAATAATTCCGGAGAGGGAGAAATATGGGTTATTGTACTGTGCCTCGCGAGAGTCTAAATGTATAATATATTTGGCAATGGGGCTACTTCCCTTCCAGTGTGGTATTATTGTTAAATGATGAAGAATGTTCATTGCTAAACCAGCACCGTTTAAGGCTACGTATCATGGGTGATGTATAAAAGCTTCTCTCTCTCTCTCTCTCTCTCTCTCTCTCTCTCTCTCTCTCTCTCTCTCTCTCTCCTTATTAAGGAAATGACAAGACTACTCTGTCACCTTAATTTTATACAAACCAACGAAATAGTTTAAAAATCATTTTCACTTACATGTATAAATTACAGAGCATATAATTCTCTCTTCTCTCTATCCCTACTCATGAAAGATATGACACTTGATTTTTATAAAAAACTAGCGAAATAGTTTAAAAATCATTTTCACTTACATGTATAAATTACAGAGCATTTCTCTCTCTCTCTCTCTCTCTCTCATGAAGGATATGACACTCTGATTTTTATAAAAACCAGCGAAATAGTTTGAAAAATCATTTTCACTTACATGTATAAATTACAGAGCATTTATCTCTCTCTCTCTCTCTCTCTCTCTCTCTCTCTCTCTCTTGTCGTCAAATCAAAGTCGAAGTGACCTTATTTCGGATATTTGTAGTGTGACATTTTCGAAGTACAGGTCAGGCACGCGGCGGTATTAATAACAAATATGCAAGAGAATCGGTGACTCATTGCATGTGTGCATAATGAAGTACTTAAAAAAAAGGAGTTCTTACCGCCTGTCATTCGAAAATGTGACGTGTCAGTTTGATTGGCAGATCGGTCAGTTCATTCAACAGTTCCTGTGAGAAGAGCGAATGTGGCAGTTAGTAAAAAGTTTCACTGCTCGTGTTTCAAGTTCCGAAAATTATTATTATTATTATTAGTATTATTTTATTATTATTATTATTATTATTATTATTATTATATATTATTGTTATTATTATTATTTCTCAACAATTACTTAAGGAGCGTATTGAAACATTATTGATGATTAGTGCAAAATAACTCAAGAACTTAAAAAATTCGTCGAAAAATTCTTTAATAATATAATAATAATAATAATAATAATAATAATAATAATAATAATAATAATAACAATAATAAAAAATAATAATAGTAATAATCATAAGACTGTTCCAAAGAGCATACTGAAATAATTATGACAATTATGAAGCATAACTCAAGAACTGAAAAAACATTGAAATAGTTATGACAATTATGAAGCATAACTCAAGAACTGAAAAAAAAACACGCATTGAAATAGTTATGACAATTATGAAGCATAACTCAAGAATTGAAAAAAAAACACATTGAAAAAGTTATGACAATTATGAAGCATAACTCAAAAACTAAAAATAAAAACATATTGAAACAGTTATGACAATTATGAAGCATAACTCAAGAATTGAAAAAAAAACACACATTGAAAAAGTTATGACAATTATGAAGCATAACTCAAAAACTAAAAATAAAAACATATTGAAACAGTTGACAATTATGAAGCATAACTCAAGAACTGAAATTAAATCACTGAGTTTTTACAAGAATATAAATAACAACATTTCATCATTCATGCTCACCATTACAAGAATACTAAACGTATGGCCTCATGACTTCCCCATAACACGGCATTACGCATTACGATCAAGAATCAGGGGGCATTAAAGCGTAATGACCGGCATTCATAACCACAGACAGATATGCCCCCGTGTAACACCGACGAAATGGCACCTATTTATGGACAATAATTATCCTGATGAGGGAGGTCATTGTCCCCTAATGAGAAAGATGATGGCCTTAAAGGGACAGGTCTCAGACCAGTCATATTCCGAAGCTGAGTCAGTTGGCGTGGCTTACAATGAGGTCACCATTTCAAAGGGCAAAGTCAAGGTGGTATAATGAAGCACTGAATTCCAAGTGTGTGTTTTTTTGAGTAAGTTTACAATGAGGTCACCATTTCGAAAGGCAGCTGAAGTATTTCTGCGATGGTTATGAATATAATGAAGGGTTGAATCCCAACTGTAATTTTTGTGTAAGTTTACAATGAGGTCACCATTTCGAAAGGCAGCTGAAGTATTTCTGCGATGGTTATGAATATAATGAAGGGTTGAATTCCAAGTGTAATTTTTCTGTAAGTTTACAATGAGGTCACCATTTCGAAAGGCAGCGGAAGTATTTCTGCGATGGTTATAAATATAATGAAGGGTTGAATACCAAGTGTAATTTTTGTGTAAGTTTACAATGAGGTCACCATTTCGAAAGACAGCTGAAGTATTTCTGCGATAGTTATGAATATAATGAAGGGTTGAATTCTAAGTGTAATTTTTGTGTAGGTTTACAATGAGGTCACCATTTAGAAAGGCAGCTGAAGTATTTCTGCGATGGTTCTGAATATAATGAAGGATTGAATTCCAAGTGTAATTTTTGTGTAGGTTTACAATGCACCATTTGAAGGCGCTGAATAGGTTTCTCGATGGTTCTATAATGAAGGATTGAATTCCAAGTGTATTTTTTGTGTAAGTTTATAATGAGGTCACCATTTCGAAAAGCAGAGTGAAGTATTTCTGCAATGATTTTGAGAATAATGAAGGGTTGAATTCCTTGTGTATTTTTTGCGTAAGATTACAATGAGGTCACCATTTCGAAAAGCAGTGAAGTATTTCTGTGATGGTTTTGGGTATAATGAAGGGTTGAATTCCACGTGTATTTTTTTGTGTAAGTTTACAATGAGGTCACCATTTTGAAGGGTTGAATTCCAAGTGTGTTTTTTGTGTAAGCTTACAATGAGGTCACCATTTCCAAAGGTGGAATGAAGTATTTCTGTGGTGGTTTTGTGTATAATGAAAGGTTGAATTCAACCTCTATTTTTTGTGTAAATATACAATGAGGACACTATTTCGAAAGGCAGAGTGAAGTATTTCTGTGATGGTTTTGGGCATAACGAAGGGTTGAATTCCAGGTGTATGTTTTATGTGTAAATTTACAGTGAGGTCACCATTTAAAAAGGCACAGTCAAGTATTTCCGTGATGGTTTTTCGTATAATGCAGGGTTGAACTCCAAGTGTGCTTTTGTGTAAATTTACAATGAGGTCACCATTTCGAAAGGCAGAGTGAAGCATATCTGTGATGGCTTTCGTATAATGATGCATTGCTTCCCAAGTGTCTTTTTTTTTTTTTTTTTTTTTAGAAAATATACAATGAGGTCATCATTTCGAAAAGCAGAGTGAAGTATTTCTGTAATAGGTATGAGCATAATGAAGCGTTGAATTCCAAGTGTATTTTTTGTGTAAATTTACGATGAGTTCACCACTGCAAAATGTTGAATGAAGTGTTTCTATGATGAGTTTGGGTATGATGAAGGAATGAATCCCTAATGTATTTGTTGTGTAAATTAAAAATGAGGTCACCAGTGCAAAAGTCAGAGTGAAGTATTTCTACTATGAAGCGTTCAATTTTTCTTTTATTTCGATAATTTCCTTAATATATTTGATCTATTTATTAATTTCTTAATTTATTATTTCTTTTCTAATAACTGTTCTCTTCTTTCTGTACTTCCTATTACCTTCTGTTACTTCTTTCAAAGGAACACCATATTCTTTGAAATCTTCAAAGGATCCTGTAGACTTGTTCGTCTTCCGATTAATAATAATAACAATTCTATATTCTACTGAATCATATGATAATAATAATAATAATAATAATAATAATAATAATAATAATAATAATAATAATAATAATAATAATAATAACAGCTCACATAGTGAGAAAAGTGATGGATTCTTAAGGAGGCAGGATGCAACCCGCACCCCACACTATAAATACCACCCAGTAGAATAGGGTGACTGAGAAAGGCCCCCAAAAAAGTAATAACAACAACAATAACAACAATAATCATAATAACAATTTCAAATGACGCAATAAGGTCGTAACCGTTTCATCCCTGACTAGAATCAAAACATTGTTCGTGATGTTTTGCATAAAAATGTTCCAGCATAAAAAGATCTTTGTTTCAGCTGTGTATTCTCTATTGTTCAACTTATGGCAAAACAAACCTATAGTTTCGCAGTAAAAATATCCGGTGTTTTTTAATGCTTCGGGTTAATAATAGTTTACTTCTATTCAGCTGGTCTGTTTGTTCAACTGCGCGAAGATTTAGAGAAAGCTGTACTGCCTCCTAACGGTAAGGATTACTAGAACTGAAAAATTAATTATAAGAGGTTACAAGACAAAAAATTTTTCTTTTAGCTCTCTCTCTCTCTCTCTCTCTCTCTCTCTCTCTCTCTCTCTCTCTCTCTCTCTCTCTCTCTCTCCTCTCTCTGACTGAATACGAAGAGCAATTTGAAAATAATCCTGTTGGAATTAATACTTCATGGATACCGTTTTAGACGCATATATATACATACACACAAATATGATATATATATATATATATATATATATATATATATAGATATATATATCTATATCTATATATATATATATATATAGATATATATATCTATATATATATATTATATATTATAGATATATATAAATATACTATATATATATATATATTATATATAGATATATATATGATATATATATATATATATATATATATATATATATATATATATATATATATATATATATATATATATATATATATATATATATATATATATATATATATGGGTGTGTATGGGTGCGTGTATGGGTGCTTATGTGTGTATGTGTGAAAATGTTGAATATTAATACTAACAATTTACTGAAATTATAAAATAGAAATATGTCACTATTGTACCTCTTTATACTTCCTTTTATTTTACAACGTAGAAGAATGAAATATGTAAATATATCAGCAAATTAGCCGACATTAGACATCGGTGGCAAAAGCAGATAGGAGGCAACAAGAAAACAACTAAATTAAATAAAATTAAATTTTTTAAAAGTAAGTTTTCATTACAGGCCGAGTTATTATCATAAAAAAACAAGTCAACTTTGTTATTGCTAGCAAAAAGCAATCATAATCTGAACATCCATCTTTTGAAATTTAAAAGGCAATTGCTCTACGAAGCATAATCCATCGAGGTACAAATTTCAATCTTTAATCAGCAAATCCCAAGTGTATGACTTACAATGTAACCCTCGAATAATCTGGTATATGTTTTGGCAGTATATTGGAGAGTTTTAAGAAATTCATGCGCAAGGGAGATAACATCGAAGTTCTATGAACAGTTTTAATGCATATGTTATAACGGGAGAGATATGTTCATTTTCTTGTACCTTAATATGAACAGAACACAAGTCATGGTTGGTTATGATATTAAAAAAAGCCCTGTTAATGCAAAGAAATGGAAGGAACAGTTTTTAAACAATTGAATTTTGATCCTTGAATATATACAACGGCTATATCGAATCACCACGATATTAGATACATCATTAAAAAATAGAGCAATTTTAACAAGATCTGGTTAGATGAGTTAATGATTTTTTTTTTATGTTTAGATTTTGGTGAGCAAACTGATTAACATTTGGTAGGATCAATGCTTTATCAAGTTGCTAAAATATGTACCAAACAAAATTTGTTTGAGAATCCTAGCGTTACAGATTGATAAACAAAAACATACACAGTACACACACACACACACACACACACACGCGCGCGCGCGCGCGCGCGCAGGCGTGATTCAATGACACATATCATATAACAGTATCACCACAAGAGCTTACATTTCTCGCCAGTGTTTGATATAACGCAAGGAAAATCATTCTTTATTCAATTGCGGATTCAATGAAATTTAACCCATAAAGGCATCACTAATATTTGTGCGAATATCATACGCGTAACCTTTGACCCAAAGAATTGATATCTAAGTTCTATATAGATTTATTTATCGCCATGTACATATATATATATATATATATATATATATATATATACATATATATATATATATATATATATATATATATATATATATATATATATATATATATATAAACAAAGCTCAGCTCATACTACATGTGATTGTAAACAAAAATTGGAAAACGAATGTATCCATAATACAAGTTATTGGTTTATTTCAACCAGTTTTAATTGTATTTGAAAGTAAGCAAAATAGATATATATATATATATATATATATATATATATATATATATATATATATATATATATATTACATCCATGTCATCTTAAAGGAAATACTTTATCAGCAGCAGGCAAAAAATGATATATTTAAATATATTTACCTTGCTTAATATAATTCAATGCTACAATATATTTCCTCTGCGTTCTATCAGCTTTAAATAATCCACCTCATGATGTTTGTGTGTGTGTGTGTTTGTGCGCAATGGCTATTCTCCTCATATCCAATTTAACTTCCTGGTTTCACGCAATCTCACAAAAGGCTTCTCCTGGACTTGGGGAGATATCTTCATTTTATGCGTTTATGTATGTATGTATGTATGTATGTATGTATGTATGTATGTATGTATGTATGTATACATACATATATATGTAATATATGTAAATATATATACATGTAAATTTTACATATATATAAATTTTATAAATATACAAATATATATTTATGTGCGTGTGTTCGTGCGTTTGTGTCTATACACCTATTCTATGAATCCAAATTATGTATGTATAATATTTATACGAAAGATAAAATTGTATGCAACAGAATAAATAAAAGAAGATAATAGTCTATCGCTCTGCCTTTACAGAAAAACGCATCCTTACTGTTATTATCGAGTTCAATCTGGGAATAAAGAAATATAGATTGAAAAAATATAATAGAAAAAAATATACGACGGCAGAAGTAACTAACTCAAAAGTTGTAATTGATTTTAGCCTTTTTTCTCCACGTTTGTTGATAGAAGCTTTGCATGAGATGTTTGCTTGAGTTTTCAATATTTTGTTTTTCCAGGGTCCGGTCCTATAAAAATGTTCGGGATTAGTGCTGCCGTTTTGAATTGCCTGAGGCTTAACTCCTCGATATTTATACATATAGGCAATGTACAAACGTCTGTTTTTATCTCTCCTTTATTTTTTTTTCTGCTTTCGTTTGGCCGTTCGACGTGCATCTTTCTATTTAAAGAGTTCTATTATTTTTTGGGGGTTTATATTGATTCATTTATGGATTACTTTTGTTAATTCCTATTTTATTTTTTAATACCTGATCTCCACTTTCTGTATTTCTTCTTACCTTTTGTTACTTTTTTCAAATTAACTGCGAATTCTTTAGAAACTCGAAATACAAGTGAATGGGCACTGTGATTATGATTAATTTGAACGGGTGATTTACAGAATAATAATAATAATTATAATAATAATAATAATAATAATAATAATAGACGAGGGTATGAATTATAGATTTAATTTAATTCTCTGGGGAAAATGATAATCCTTTATAAAGTTATCTCGTATTTATCATGCTATCTAAACTCTCTCTTAAATTATGTCCGCTGAGATGCTATCTTATGTAACGAATATTAAAAAGAATAATAGAACGAGGTGAAATATCCGATACGATAAATGTTAAAAAGATTACCAATAATGCTTTATGAGGTCATCTCGTCTGCATCAAACCATCTAAACCTTTTTATTAAACTATGCCAGTTGAATATAATCCAGCATAATAATATACTAAAGAAAAAAACATTCCAATTACTCTTCTGAAAGCGAAAAGCTTGCAAGAACGAAAACGCAATAAAAAAAAATAAAACTTTTACAGCTCCGAGTAAATTCAGTATTGAAGCCAAACCAATGCCTTTGAGAGGGGCCAGTGTGATGTGTGTGTGTGTGTGTGTGTGTGTGTGTTATGGAGAGTTTGGCAAATCTGAAACTGATATGAAGCAGGGACGCGCTGTAGAGTAAATTTAACCACTTAACTTCCTCTGTGGCAAGTTAACTGAACGGTCGATTATCAGCGATATTGGTTGCATTTCAAATACGGATTGCATGGTGATACAAATTTGATTCAGGAGGGCCTCTTGGCAAAAGGATAGTTCGCTTTATTGAATAAACGAGGGGACGGATGGACTGATTGTTATATATATATATATATATATAAATAGTATATATATATATATATATATATATATATATATATATATATATATATATATATATATATATATGTGTTGTGTGTGTGTGTGTGTGTGTGTGTGTGTGAGAGAGAGAGAGAGAGAGAGAGAAAGAGGAAAATACATATAATTTAACCCATCTTTTCCTAGCTTATTGAATAAATTGAACTGTGTGTGTGTGTGTTTTTTGAGAGGGAGAGAGAGGGAAATGTTATATATATATATATATATATATCTATATATATAATAATATATATATATATATATATATATATATATATATCGAGCTACAATGTCCTTTAATATCTATTCACTCTACCTCGGAATTAATATATTTTCATAAATGCTTAACCGAAGGGGATTTTTTTTCTCGATAATAGGATTTGCCTGGACCAGGGCGCGAACCTATGGATCCTTTCAAACCCAGGAACGTCAGTGAAGCGTTACCTACTACACCACCGCGAGAGGCTAAAAGTTCATGTCGCCTCTCCCTCATAAACCTTTCGCGCGCAGGTAATTAGTGGTTTGGAGACAAAATCAACCCACCTCGACTCCGGTAGTGTTTGTAGTGCTTTTTGACAGCACGGTTTTAGCATCCGTAGCCATTCTATAAGTCATATCACATTTCCGTGATTCATATCATACGAGGCCTACAATCCTAATATCTGATTCACTTACCGTCGAATATTTTCATATATCTTAAACCGAAGGGGAATTTTTTTTTTCTTTCGATCTAGATTTGCCTGGACCAGGTGCGAACCTAGGGATCCTTTCAAACCCAGGAACGTCAGTTTTTTTTGGAAGCGGTTTACCTAAACCCACCGCGAGGAGGCTAAAAGTTTCATGTCGCCTCTCACCCTCAGGGGGATACTTTCGCGCCGCAGTAATTAGTGGTTTGGGAGAAAAAAAAAAAACCAAACATCAAACCCACCTCGCTCCGGTAGTGTTTGTAGTGCTTTTGACAGCAAGTAGCCAATTCATAAGTCAATACACATTTCCGTGATTCTATACATATCGAGCTACAATGTCCTTTATTAAAATCTAATGCCAACCTACTACCTCGGAATTAAAATATTTTATATATGCTTACGAAGGGGAATTTTTTTTTCTCGATAATAGGATTTTGCCTGGGACCAGGGTGCGAACTCTATGGATCCTTTCAAACCCAGGAACGTCAGTGAAGCGTTACCCTCCACTACACCCACCGCGAGAGGCTAAAAGTTCATGTCGCCTCTCACCTCATATACCTTTTCGCGCCGCAGGTAATTAGTGGTTGGAGACGACCATCAACCCACCTCGACTCCGGTAGTGTTTAGTAGTGCTTTTGACAGCACGTAGCCAATCTATAAACTCATATCACATTTCCGTGATTCATATACAGATATCGAGCTACAAGTCCTTTAATATCTAAATTCACTCTACCTCCCGGAATTAATATATTTCATATATGCTTAACCAAGGGGCATTTTTTTCTCGATAATAGATTTGCCTGGACCAGGGCGCGAACCTATGGGATCCTTTCAAACCAGGAACGTCGTGAAGCGTTACTACTACACCACCGCGAGAGGCTAAAAGTTCATGTCGCCTCTCACCCTCATATACCCTTTCGCGCGCAGGTAATTAGTGGTTTGGAGACAAGATCAACCCACCTCGACTCCGGTAGTGTTTGTAGTGCTTTTGACAGCACGTAGCCAAATCTATAAGTCATATCACATTTCCGTGATTCATATACTATATCGAGCTACAATGTCCTTTAATATCTAATTCACTCTACCTCGAATTAATATATTTTCCATATATGCTTAACCGAAGGGGAATTTTTTTCTCGATAATAAGATTTGCCTGGACCAGGGCGCGAAACCTATGGATCCTTTCAAACCCAGGAACGTCAGTGAAGCGTTACCTACTACACCACCGCGAGAGGCTAAAAGTTCATGTCGCCTCTCAACCCTCATATACCTTTCGCGCGCAGGTAATTAGTGGTTTGAAGACAACATCAACCCACCTCGACTCCGGTAGTGTTTGTAGTGCTTTTGACAGCACGTAGCCAATCTATAAAGTCATATCACATTTCCGTGATTCATATACATATATCGAGCTACAATGTCCTTTAATATCTAATTCACTCTACCTCGGAATTAATATATTTTCATATATGCTTAACCGAAGGGGAATTTTTTTCTCGATAATAGATTTGCCTGGACCAGGGCGCGAACCTATGGATCCTTTCAAAACAAACCCAGGAACGTCAGTGAAGCGTTACCTACTACACCACCGCGAGAAGGCTAAAAGTTCATGTCGCCTCTCACCCTCATATACCTTTCGCGCGCAGGTAATTAGTGGTTTGGAGACAACATCAACCCACTAATTACCTGCGCGCGAAAGGTATATGAGGGTGAGAGGTGACATGAACTTTTAGCCTCTCGCGCGGTGGTGTAGTAGGTAACGCTTCACTGACGTTCCTGGGTTTGAAAGGATCCATAGGTTCGCGCCCTGGTCCAGGCAAATCTATTATCGAGAAAAAAATTCCCCTTCGGTTAAGCATATAAGAAAATATATTAATTCCGAGGTAGAGTGAATTAGATATTAAAGGACATTGTAGCTCGATATATGTATATGAATCACGGAAATGTGATATGACTTATAGATTGGCTACGTGCTGTCAAAAGCACTACAAACACTACCGGAGTCTAGGTGGGTTGATGTTGTCTCCAAACACTAATTACCTGTGCGTGAAAGGTATATGAGGGTGAGAGGCGACATGAACTTTTAGCCTCTCGCTGTGGTGTAGTAGGTAACGCTTCACTGACGTTCCTGGGTTTGAAAGGATCCATAGGTTCGCGCCCTGGTCCAGGCAAAATCTATTATCGAGAAAAAAATTTCCCCTTCGGTTAAGGCTATGATATTAATTCCGAGGTAGAGTGAATTAGAT
>NC_061094.1:57322769-57340269 GCF_015104395.2 Macrobrachium nipponense | reverse complement strand
CTTCTCGTAGGTCATCTTCGGACGAGTCGGTTTGAAGAGACTGTAGCAAGAAAGTTTGCGGAACGGTATTTATAGCGGCACGGACCTAGAGTTGCATTCTCATTGGGCGGGCGAAGCCGTGGATCTCGCCTCGAAGTCTCGGGGATTCTCTTGTGCGAGCGCCACAGTGGTGTGCCTGGGGATGAACGTCAGGAATTCCGTCTGTAGCAGGAATCGTATCATCCTGTGGGGGCTCCTGATTATCTGGCATCGTCGGGGGGTCGTCGCTGCTCTCCGGGCGGCGGTGGGAAGGAGAAACGTTTCTTGAGTTATATTCAAGTTTGTTTCTCCTTACCTATATGAAGGGCTTCTAGGAGGCGCAGACGTCGGGATCTGTTGTCTGATCTATTATTATGATATTAGGGATAATATCATTTCTTTTTATCCTTTTGTTATGAACAGTCCTGGCGTGGTTGAATATGGCTCCTTCTTGGGCGTGGCAGGAGATTCGCTTGGAGAAACGCATGGAGGTCATACCGAACGTATTGCCGAGGCATCCTCGGACGGGGCATGTGTAACGGTAGACCACACCGTCTTCTTCAAGGGATCCTGCAGGGGCGCCGAAGGGTTGTTTCTCATCACCAGGCTGCTCGTCTTCTTCGTTTTATAATATATAATTATTTTAATATTTCTGTCTGGGTCGGCGGGGCTGACGTTCTCCTCGATGATCTTTTTGAGGGCTTGTTCGTCCTCTTGTACCTCCGGTGGCAGTGCCCCTTGTAGAAAAGCTTGATGGGCTCCGCAACGTCGGGGCGGGGTTTCCTGGTGGTACCAGGCATCCATACTTTTCCTTATTGACTCATCAACAGCACGATTGGTGTGTCCGTTGTCGACGAGGACCTGGTCGGCGCGCTCCAACTCACTGTGTGTGTCATTCCAGGAGGAGCAGTGTGAGAGGGCCCTCCTGACGAAGGCGCTGATGGTGGAGCGCTTATACCTCTCAGGGCACTCACTCTCACCATTCATGCACATTCCCAGGTTTCGTCGGCTTCGTGTACACCCTCGTGCTGAATTCGGAATCTCGCTGTTCGACAAGGACGTCAAGGAAGGGGAGGCGGCGATCTTGGCAATGTTCATCGTGAACGTGAGGCAGCTGTGGTCGTGGAATGCACGTCGCAGCTGCTCTATCTCATCCTGGGAGTCGGCGCAGACGAAGGTGTCATCGATGTAGCGCACGTACATCCTCGGTTTCCTGGAAATCTGGAAGACCCTCTCTTCGACGGTACCCATATAGAAATTGGCGAAAAGGACCCCAGGGGAGATCCCATCGCCACGCCACGCCGTCGATCTGGGTGAACATATAGTTTGCGGTGATCAGCAAAAGGGGCCTTCTTAGTGCAGATTTCCAGCAGGCTCGAAGGGCAATGCTCCTGGGTATGTTTAAGGATGGAGTGTCGGGTCCCTGTAAACTCTGTCCAAAATCATTTGTATGGTCTCGTAACGGGGACGTTGGTAAACAGGGACTCTACATCTATCTAAGCGATGCACCCTCAGGGGGGCGTTGCTCGTAGGGCGTCCAAGAACTCGGCCGACGACTTCAGGCTGTGCCTATCTGGGACGTACGGGGTTAAGATTGCGTTAGGTTTCTTGGCCAACAGGTACGTAGGGCAGGGATCTGGCTGATTATGGGGCGAAGGGGGTTCCTTGTTTATGGGTCTTAACGTTCCCATAGATGTAGCCTAAGTCATGGTCACCCGTTATAGGTGGCAAATGCAGGCGTTCGAGGCGGCGTTGACCGTTTCAATAATCCGGTTGGCCTCTCGCTTGATGTCGTCGACGGGGTTCTTGGTGATTCTGCGGAATTTCGTGGAGTCCGCCAGGATTTCTTCAATCTTCCGGCGGTATTCCTCAGTCTGGATAAGGACGAGAGCAGCAGTTTTATCGGCCCTGCGTACTGTGACGCCCTCACGCTTCCTTAACTGCTTCGCTGCTTCCCTCAGGTCACGGCTGATGATACCACTGCGGTAGTCTCCACGGTCGGTGAGGGCCTCGGCAAGCAGAGGGGCTGAAGGGCGTCAGTCGTCCGCAAGTTCCCAAGGTCCTCTTGCTTCTGGATACCGTCGAGGAGATATTCAATTTCCAAGCGTTTATCCATCGGCCTCGGCTGCGTGATGAAGTGGCAGTTGAGGCCCATCCGCAGTATCTTGTCTTCGTCAGGTGTTGGGACGTGACTTGTGAGGTTGATGTACTCGTCACGTCCTTGTGGGAGGCGTATCTTACCTCCGTTGAGGGCGACGAGTTTCTTGGTAATGGACTTAGGCTACATCTATGGGAACGTTAAGACCCATAAACAAGGGAACCCCCTTCGCCCCATAATCAGCCAGATCCCTGCCCCTACGTACCTGTTGGCCAAGAAACTTAACGCAATCTTACCCCCGTACGTCCCAGATAGGCACAGCCTGAAGTCGTCGGCCGAGTTCTTGGGACGCCCTACGAGCAACGCCCCCCTGAGGATGCATCGCTTAGATAGATGTAGAGTCCCTGTTTACCAACGTCCCCGTTGACGAGACCATACAAATGATTTTTGGACAGAGTTTACAGGGACCCCGACACTCCATCCTTAAACATCCCAGAGCATGCCCTTCGAGCCCTGCTGGAAATCTGCACTAAGAACGGCCCTTTGCTGATCACCGCAACTATATGTTCACCCAGATCGACGGCGTGGCGTGGCGATGGGATCTCCCCCCTTGGGGTCCTTTTCGCCAATTTCTATATGGGTACCGTCGAAGAGAGGGTCTTCCAGATTTCCAGGAAACCGAGGATGTACGTGCGCTACATCGATGACACCTTCGTCTGCGCCGATCTCCCGGGATGAGATAGAGCAGCTGCGACGTGCATTCCACGACCACAGCTGCCTCACGTTCACGATTGAACATTGCCAAGATCGCCGCCTCCCCTTCCTTGACGTCCTTGTCGAACAGCGAGATTCCGAATTCAGCACGAGGGTGTACACGAAGCCGACGAACCTGGGAATGCGCATGAATGGTGAGAGTGAGTTTGCCCTAGAGGTATAAGCGCTCCACCATCAGCGCCTTCGTCAGGAGGGCCCTCTCACACTGCTCCTCCTGGAATGACACACACAGTGAGTTGGAGCGCGCCGACCAGGTCCTCGTCGACAACGGACACACCAATCGTGCTGTTGATGAGTCAATAAGGAAAAGTATGGATGCCTGGTACCACCAGGAACCCCGCCCCGACGTTGCAGAGCCCATCAAGCTTTTCTACAAGGGGCACTTCCACCGGAGGTACAAGGAGGACGAACAAGCCCTCAAAAAGATCATCGAGGAGAACGTCAGCCCCGCCGACCCAGACAGAAATATTAAAATAATTATATATTATAAAACGAAGAAGACGAGCAGCCTGGTGATGAGAAAACAACCCTTCGGCGCCCCTGCAGGATCCCTTGAGAAGACGAGTGTGGTCTACCGTTACACTGCCCCGTCGAGGATGCCTCGGCAAAATACGTCGGTATGACCTCCATGCGTTTCTCAAGCGAATCTCCTGCCACGCCCAAGAAGGAGCCATATTCAACCACGCCAGGACTGTTCATAACAAAAGGATAAAAAGAAATGATATTATCCCTAATATCATAATAATAGATCAGACAACAGATCCCCGACGTCTGCGCCTCCTAGAAGCCCTTCATATAGGTAAGGAGAAACCAAACTTGAATATAACTCAAGAAACGTTCTCCTTCCCACCGCCGCCCGGAGAGCAGCGAGCGACCCCCCGACGATGCCAGATAATCAGGAGCCCCCACAGGATGATACGATTCCTGCTACAGACGGAATTCCTGACGTTCATCCCCAGGCACACCACTGTGGCGCTCGCACAAGAGAATCCCCGAGACCTTCGGCCCGACCAATGAGAATGCAACTCTAGGTCCGTGCCGCTATAAATACCGTTCCGCAAACTTTCTTGCTACAGTCTCTTCACCGACTCGTCCGAAGATGACCTACGAGAAGGTCGAAAAGTTACGTAATACCAGCTATACCAGCACCAACACCAGCCCTTAATCCAAAGACGACCCTGGCCCGAACTGAACTACGCTTACGGAATAATACCGGCACTGACGACGACCCTGCTTGCCCCCTGGACCTGATGATCCTGTTCTATAAAAGATTCCTTCAGCATTTACAATTTTTGAAAATTCCCAATATGAATATTGGCCAGTTTACTCAGAAACATCGCTGAGCCTGAAGAAGCGAATTGTAAGGAAAATAGAAAAAAACAATATATTAAAAATCAACTCGCTTAATTCTGCCATCCTTTTTAACAATAATAATAATAATATCTGAAATCTAGATTTTCCATATCATTCGTGCTCCAGATTCCATAGGAATTTATCGTCCTTTCCTGTCATTATATTATTTGGCAATATGCTTATTGTATCTAGGTCCCATAATATGTTTGTCGGTGTAATATACACTTTGGTGAGGAGACAGAAAAGTCCCATTGGAAAAAAAGTATACATTTATATATAAACCTTGTCACCCAGTTTGTCTCATGTTGCTTGCAAGTAAGAAATTGGATACTGGCTAAATCTGAAATTTCCATTTTCAATTACTCGGGGAAAAAGCCTACAAACTATTTTGTTTTGTTGTCGTTGTTGTTGGGGGTAAGAAGAGTTTATGGAAAAACCTAAAAAGGTCTGAAAAACGTGTTTCGCCTTGAGTTAAAGATACAGGAATTTTAAGATAGGTTATTTATTATTTATTTATTAGAATGAAAAGGTAAAAGAAAAAATAAATAATGTGCATGTTATACAATACAGAACAATTATCTCCAATAAAATATAGCGTATTTATTTTTATTGTCGTTTGTGATACAAAGCTGGAGGTCGGATCACGCTTTTTTTTTTCTCATCTATTCAGGTTCCAGCAAGGGTTGTGGAAATATTACCAATGAGAGAATGGAATGGCTCTCATTATTCCTTTTGTAATGGAAATTTTCACCTACTTCTTATTACTTTTATCTACTGACTGTTGATTTTTTTTTGGACAAAGTTGTTAGAAAGTTATGGTTTTACTAGAAGTCATACGGTTTTGTATGATTACTTATTATTTTGTTTTATTTTTGCCTTTCTCTTTTTTATCATCTCTCTCTCTCTCTCTCTCTCTCTCTCTCTCTCTCTCTCTCTCTCTCTGTTTGTCTATATATATATTATATATATATATATATATATATATATATATATATATATATGTGTGTGTGTGTGTGTGTGTACATACAATATATACATGTTAGGTAGATAAGGCCAGAGTGAAACGACCCAAAACAATTTCAATAATTGATGGACACTAAAACCTTGGAATTTTCTCATTCAATATTTTTTGAACTACGAAGAATGCCATAGTAACCGGCTCTTAATATTGAATATTTTCATTTTCTCAGGAATCTGAGACTTCTTTTATCGCCTATATTCTCTTATTGAAAATAGAAACTTTCCTGAGAATTCATATTTGCCAAACAGCTCTATATATAGTATAGCTATACTGAAGATTTCGTTGAATTCATTCCGTCCCAAATCCTCAGCTGAAAATAGCTCTTAAAGCCCCTTGATATAAGGGATACTTTTGCATATCTTCGAAACAAAACGCCTTTCTCTCGCGATTATGTATAGAAAAGAATTTGCCATGCTTAACGCAACATATTTCCTTGAAGCGTCTCATTGCAAAGGATTTTATAGCGAAGGGTGGACTCGCGCACCTCAGAGCCAAAGAGGAAGATATTTCTCTCATAAAAATGTCAAAAGGGATTGCAATAAGGAGAAATATCCATAAAGACGGACTCTCCTTTTATGACATTATGCGTTACGGGACAGTTGTTTCAGTAAATTCACATCAACGTGTGCATTTGATGTCTGGGACAGTCCCTTACGACGCTCCTGATTGGCTGTTGATAAGCCAGTCACAGGGCTGGAAACTCTCAGTCTCTCTCTCGAGAGAGTTCACATAGGCAGGATGTATGTTCCTACTCTCCTGAGGGACACTTTGAAGGACGTATCCCTCAGGAGAGGTGGAACATAGATCCTACCCATGTGAACTCTCGAGAGAGACTGAGAGTTTCCAGCCCTGTGATTGGCTTATCAACAGCCAATCAGGAGCGTCGTAAGGGACTGGTCTAGACATCAAATGCACGTTGATGCGAATCTACTTTAGTAAGGCGTTTGATCAATGTATCCTTAAAGGATACTTAGAGTCCTTTCTTCCTAGAGCCCATAATACGAGTCATGATTCTAAGAGACAAGTTAATTTTTAGTAAATAAGCTGACATCACAACAGGAAATATATTGAATTGGAGAAGATATATATTTTTCATCTCACGATATCTTTCACTGCACCTAAAACTGAAAACACCGGCTTATCTTTGATGTACAGGAAAAAATCTCCTCCCCTTTCTTTTTTTTTCTTTTTTTCTTTTTTTTTTTTAGATAATGGCTGTTTTTCAAATTCACACATGAACGATTTATTTTTATTTTAACGCTTTTGAATAACGATTTTCTGTTCGGAAGTAAAACCCATAGCAGGTTTTTCCACTCACTGAGTTTTTTTTTTTTTTTTTTTTTTTTTTTTTTTTACTATTTCGTAAACACCAAGTACGTTCTCCATCTCATTTTCTGGATTGCCCGTATAACCTTCAGAATAGAAAACTTAATGAAGATATCCTTTTATTTCTTTTAATGAAGGGACGAAAACATTATCTTTAGTATGAAATGATCTGAAAAGAACGTTCCCGTTCATCACATTGTGATATCAAATACTTCCGTTGCAATATTCCATATCTATAAATCATGTAACTCTCATGATTCATGAGACGGGGGTTCATACTTTTTCCAGATTAAAGAAGGAATGGTTGATAGTAGCAATGCTGAAGAAAAAGTTGCTGGTAGTCTGTATGATCAATATCTACTTAAACCGAGAGAGCAAATCGTTAGGAGTTTAGCTCACACAGAGGAAATGTAGAAATTATGGTTTCATATGTAATTAAATGGGGTGAGTTTGATAAAAAAAAATGGAATACTCTTTGATTGTTTGAGGAGTAAATGAGTTTAAAATGGCTTGGGTTGAAGATACCTAATTGAGGGTTTATGAACAGAAATAAATTTACTGGGATCTGGAGTCTGATAAAAAATAAAGAATATTACTTGAAAGTAATAACTAGAGGACCACGGAATAAAGGTGAGTAACAAGTGAGATAAATTGGAAAGTGAGGGACAAAGTGAGTAGAAAAAGGTAATGAATGCAGAAGCATAGTTGACCAAGAACTTTAGGGAAACCAAAATTTGATGAATTTCAAGAGGTATGAGACAAAAGTTTAGAAAACTGACTATTCTACTTTGCTGTGAATGGACAATAAAGAAATGCATATTACTAGAAAATCTAGCTCTGAAAAACGGTTTAAATATATGAAACACGTTACAAGAGCTCCCTGCTGTACGATTTGTTATCAAAAACGAAGGAATCAATTTGTTATCATAAACTGAGGAATCAAATTATCATAAATTGAGGTGTCGATTTGTTATCATAACCTGAGGAATTGATTTGTTATCATAAACTGAGGATTCGATTTGTTATCATGAACTGTGGATTCGATTTGTTATCATAAACTGAGGATTTGATTGTTATCATAAACAGGAATCGATTTGTTATCAGAAACTGAGAAATCGACTTATAAATTGAAGAATCGATTATCACAAACTGAGACATCGATTATCATCATAAACTGATGAATCGATTTGTTATCATAAACCGAGGATTCGATTTGTTATTACAAACTGGGGAATCGTTTGTTATCATAAACTGAGTATTCGATTTGTTATCATAAACTGAGGATTCGATTATCGTAAAAAGGAATCGATTTGTTATCATAAACTGAGAAATCGACTTATCATAAACTGAGGATTCGATTTATTATCATAAACTGGGGAATCGTTTGTTATCATAAACTGAGGAATCGATTTGCTATCATAAACCGAGGATTAAATTTGTTATCATAAACTGGGGAATCGTTTGTTATCATAAACTGAGAAATCGACTTATCATAAACTAAGGATTCGATTTGTTATCATAACCTGGGGATTACAATAGATAGAATAAACTTGGTAAGAATCGTGGGACTTTTTTAAGAAGTTTTATAAACAAGAAAAGCTATTAGTAAGAAAAAGGTTCATCCCCGGTAAATACTAAATAAAATTGCCATTGGTCTAACAGACATAATAATCAATACTGACTGTTAGCAATGAACAGATATTCGTTTTCCACAAAAAAACTTGATTTATAATTAATATTGATAATTAACAATGAAAATATTTTCATTTTTCTGTAAAAAAATATTCTTGCCACTATTATGCATCTTTCTCTCCCCCGAACTCTTTAAATAATGACTAAACCTAAACCTTGTTATCTTGATAAATACCAGAACACGCTCATGTTGCTCTTGTACAAACAGATAAGGATATATAAATATATATATATATATATATATATATAATATATATATATATATATATATATATATATATATATATATAGTTATACATATGTATATACCGGAGAAGCGGATTCTGAAGCGCTTAAAATATTCAGCTACAATAAGGCCCACCCATGGACCCACCCTCCCTCCTCCCTCCCTCCCAAAGCAAAAAAAAAAAAGAAAAAAAAAAAAAAAAAAAAAACATATGCTATGCGAGCAATGCAACGTGAAATTAAATACCTCGCAAGCAATGTGACACAAGATGAAATACCTGTCGTGCGATGTGGTACAACATAAAACGCATTGCTCGTTCTCCGGTGATAAACTGGAACAACGCCACACAATACGTCATTTAAGGAAATTTGGGACGTGGAGAGAGAAAGGAGGAATTGGACTATATGATATTCTAATTCATATTAATGTAATTCATAATTAAAACACATTATATATATATATATAAATTTATATATATTATATATATATATATATATATATGTATATATAAAATATATATATATATATATATATATATTATATATGTATATATATAATATATATATATATATTATTATATATATATATATATCTATATTATATATATATATATATTATATATATATTATATATATATATATATATATATAGATAATATATATATATATATATATATATATATAATATATATATATATATTATATATAATATATATATATATATATATATATATATTAGGGCTTGTGCCTTGTATGATAAGGCGCCCTATGAGGTAATGTTAGACTTGCGATAATCTATACGCTAAGTCGGTTGGTATTGCACTTCCATCTTCAATGGAGTGTCTGGGGTTTTGTAGATCACTTACGAAGTCGGTATTATCTTTACGACGATGTGTTAAACTCATGGTTCGGTGAGGTTCTTGTAGAAAACACTAAGTATAAAAAATTATATATTCTTCTGAAGTTTTACATGGTGAAGATCAGATATGATGTTACAAGTCTTCTAATAACGATAGCTTGATCGCTTCTGCCAATGATGATGGCTAATCCTATTCCTCTACATGATAAAGCTTAGGTAAAGAGGTACAGGTCTTCTAATGACGATAGCTAACTCTGTTCTGCTTGTCTACTATCTCTGTTACAAGTTATGAAGGAACAGACAGTAGTTCGACATATGGACATACATACAATGACATAGTTTCATACGAACACACAATCAAATGAGACACGCTACAGATCACGTAGGCGGTAGTTGTCTCAAGCAGGGAGCTTGGACTAATGTTTTTAACAATTGAATGACTACAGGTGACGGCATGTTATCTTAGCCTACATACTTATTGTATACGTCATCTTTAGCGTCTCTAGTCTGATCACATTCCTGCAAGCAATCTGGTTGACCTCTTTAGTTTTAGACTTTTATATATATATGGACTAACATTCCATATTTTTATTATGTAAACACTTACATCAGCTCGGTCAGCTACCAAAACCAACCACTGAATATTACTCAAACTTGACTTGCATTTGCTTATAGGAGTGTGATACAGAACCAGTACGTGAATATATATAGGATATAGGTAAATAAAATTCATGGTGTACATGAATTGATTCAAGTAATAAATATAAAACAATGATATTGGTAAATAAATAGTGATCACGTGATATATAATGATACAGTTTTTCACTTCATCTCATTAGATACATATGCTACAGAAACTACTAATGTACTCTGATATTGCATAGAATGAAGATTAACATGATAAAAATCATATTTTAACTGATAAAAAATTTCATATATGAATTGATAAAATTATTAATGGTTATGCTGATTGATTCGTTGATTTTTATGCTAAATGTTATATATCTGATTAGTAATTCATATACTAACTCATAAATAACTGCAGATATTGGTAAGAAAAAAGGTAACAGATTATTATAGGCTACCTGATTTGTTTATACATATGTATATGGATTCATATAATTATGATTATATATGTGCACCTTAAATAGATTCCTATTGCGTACACGCAAAGATATATTTAGATTCTGTTATATGATCATTTATATAAGAGATTCCTATTGCGTACACGCAAAAAAATATATTTCGATTCTTTGTTTATTATGATCAATTATATATAGATTCCTAGTGCGTACACGCAAAATATATTTCGATTCTGTTATTTATGATCATTTATATATATAGGATACATGATACTTTATATATATAGGATACATGACCGAGGTTATACTACTTCACTTTTAACTAACGTTCGAACAACTTTTCGTCCATTACACAGTTCCAGACAACCACCTATAGCCAATGAAACGGCCTTTTTCAATGGTTAAAACAAGGGGAAAATTTGCCTGGGCGGGTCCAACGTTCCATTTTGCGCTCATACTTATTCTCTGCATCCTAAGCTACACGATTACGTTCGCGATGAATAAAAAAAACTTCCCCAGGCCCAGCACGAGTCCTTCGCCAGCAAAGTAGAGTTGAATATCCTTCGGGTCGTAATTGTCGGAAGTATGTCCCCATTCGTAGTCGATTCCGACAGCCGCCGGAGCATTCCGCATTAAAACGAGATTAACGACGAGATACGGTGTCGGTCGAAGAAGTCCATGAAATTCCTTTCACATTGTAGGCGGTTTGTTACTTGACTGTAGTCGTCCGCTGCGACGGGCGATTTTTTGAAGTTGCGATGTGAAACTCTCGTACTGCAGGATACTGTAACAGGTTCCATTAATCAGCCTGCAAGTGAAATTATACTTGTCACAAGGGCAAAGTAAATTCGACGACATCCAAATACAGGGAGGGAAGAGAGCCATTTAGACCAGACTTAACCCACATGAATTCGCTGATATTTTGGAATTCAAAGAGTCCGCTGTACAAACTTTTTTATCCATGGCATTAACAATGAGTGAACCTATCCAGGTCTATGATGACTCATAAAAATATCCATAATTATAAAAAATACAAATAGATATCAATACGAATCTCAAAGAAAATTCGATATTACTGGTAGTAAGTTACTAGACAAAGAAGTGGAAAATGGAGCTATTTGTAAGATTGCCAGGCAGCAGAGTCAAAGAGAATATTAATCATGATTCTATGTGCCCTAACAAAAGTTTCATATTCAATTTTCTCGTGCGCATCCTCTGAGGTTAAGTTTTTTTTAAAAACTTTATTAATAGGTGAGGAGATGCAACGAAAAAAACCCACTATGTAACTAATTTCTAAATAAACTTTGGGTTTTCCAAGAAAATGTGACATTCCCATGAATGTTTTACTTGAATTGTAATAGGCTAATGTTGCAAGTAAATATTTCTATATACATATCTTGATACTTCTAAATGTCTATGAGGTTCAGAAAAAAAAAAAATTAATTCATTTTGTTGTTATAGAAATTCTATTTGCTTATTTTGTTCATTAATTTTAAAAATGATTGCAAGTCCTTAACTAATTGCATTACACACACGGATAAGAATGTGTTTATGTGGCCTGTCATGTGACCTATGAACCACATGTGAAGTTCATGAACTAAGCATTCCTTTCTCCAGTCAATCTGCTTTGCAAGCACAAGATGAAGCCTGTGCAAGCAGATATTTGAGGTTAAAGGAATCAATGCTGATACGGGCAATGATGACGTCGTCACTTGGCAGGAGATTGCTCTCAGCCAGCTAAGAGTTACGTTACTTGCTGTAACAGATACGACTTTAGTATTTTCAAATGATATTTTAGTGTTTTAATTCTCCACCCGCATGAGAAGAATGTCTGAAAAAAAAAAACAGTACCAAAATTGAACAATATATTAGTTTCATGTTGGAAAAACTACATGATTATGGTAAATTAAATATTCCTTATTGAAACTAATGAAAAAGGTTTCCATACAAATTCTATATATATTATTAGCCCTGTATAAGATTCATATAGGTTATTCCATAGATAACATTTTCACTTCTAGACTTCTGATTTTAAAATCTCTTTTATTTTATTTTATTATTTTATTTATTATTAGTTTTTATTTATTTATTTATTTATTTTTTTTTTTTTTTTCATTGACTACGAATATAATTACCGGGACAGACAATCATGTCAGTAGATTTTGGATATGTGTTTGAACTTTTAGCTTATTTGTCATTACTAAAGCGTTAAGTTAGAGTTCAAATCTTTACGCATATATATTTGGATATTTAATTATCTATGGTTACGTTTTGCTTATTGATTTTATCGTGATTCCTTTTTTATTATAATTTGTAACCCTTCCGACTTCTTACGGAGTGTATTATATTGACTCCACTTGTATCCATATTTATTTTATTTTTTTATATTTATTTATTTATATATTTTTTTCATATATTTTGATAAATTAATGGTTGGCTTGAATATGCGGTAAAGTGTTCTAGCGGCGTACCGTATAAGGCTACTTGCGGCATCAATTCTATAGATACAAGATATAAATGATAAAGTATTTAAAACCGCGAGAACCGCTATAATCCAGTTCGGATCCAATATCACGAGTTGTAACTCGTAAGACATTGACACTTCCTATTTAATTATCAGTTATTCTACCAAACGATTGACTGGGGTGATAAAATATATTATTGGTTTTCTTATAGATAGGAATTCACACAACGTGTTAAGGAGATTATTTTTGATTTACACCACCCGAGTCACAGATTATTATGTGTTGAATTCCATGTTTACTGATTTAGCACTCATAAATATTCCTAACGCACTCAATTGCGGTGTTTTTTTTTTTTTTTTGTGCTATTAATTCTATATAAACGTGTCAAGGAACTATTAACACTAAGAAGTGTTTATTCCCTCTGTCAGACTCGTAATTCTGTAATAATAATTCTACGTATATTCTTTCAAGGATTGATTTGGCACAGGATAGGCCCTTAAACTGACAGGTGTCTTAGTGTGTCCCTTGTTTTCATGACACGTGTTACAATCAGTTATGTGCTTTTATATCTGTAAGCATTGTAGGCCAGTAAAATAGTGATTTGGCTTCTGTGACATAGTATGGAACCCTGGATGACGGAATGCAACCAGTTTATGACGATTGGTATGAAAGAGATTATTACTACTACCTGGTCGTTAGTCCTCTGCTGTGTTCTTCGGGTTTTCCTCGTCACGGACCTACATATAATATTCATTTGATTACATTATTCTGAGACACATACTTTAAATAAATATTTTTGCGGGTTTAGGGTTTCTGCTCGAAGTGTTTATTGGTTTGCTTAGCCACTGACCCTGTTTCCGTTTCGAAGTGTTTATTGTTTTGGTGTTTATTGCTGCTGACTCTGTTTCCGTTCGAAGGTGTATTGTTTTGGGTTATGTCTGTTGACTCTTGCTTTGTTCAGTTTGTAACAGTTCTGCGCTCCAACCCAGATATTGCAATGCTCGCGATCTCTTGGGTTAAGGAATTTTCTTGTTTAGATACGGTTTTAACAATAGCACGGATGTTTCTATATTTTTTTTTGTCTAATTAATGGTTCTTTGCAGTATGGTGCGGGATTGCGGGATAATGCGTCAGCTATGATATTTGCTTTCCAGGTAGATATCTTATCTTGGCTCCAATAACCTGAATGATCATTTGTCACCGAGTTCCTTTTGGACTGTGATTAAAGCCTTTGAAAAACTCGGTAAAGGACTCATGTTCATAAAGGACTTTATCAGGATAGCCATAGATTATGAACTTAAAATGTACTAGTGTTAAAGATACCTAGCCCTTCCTTGCCTAGTTACTGCATATTTACTTTCAGAGGGCTTTAGTTTACGTGAATAAAAAGCTATAGGGAAGAACTGTTTATCATATTACTGAAGTAGTATCCCTCTTACCCTTGGTCTGAGGCGTCTGTTGCAATAAAAAAAAATTCCTTATTTAAATCAGGGATTTTTAAGTTAGGTAAGCTGCATTTTCCGCTTTTAAGATATCGAACGCCTGTTGATGCTTTTCAGACCATAATAAATCTACGCTCTTCTTCGTAAGATCTGTTAAAGGAGCTGTCATGATTGAAGAGTTACATATTTACATACGATTGTAATACCCACTACAGCGCAAAAGTGCTGTACTCCCCCTTTTACGTTAATAAGTACCGGAAAGTTATGATAGCCGACACCTTACCATGACTACTTTTAAGACCTTGACTGGACACATAAAACCTAGATAAACATGTTCGGTTTTTAAAACTCACATTTAGATATTTTACTCTGAGATTATTTGTCTTTGTCTCTGTAGCACTAGCTCTAGTTTATGTGAATGTACTTCTAAGGTATTAGAAAAGATTACAAGATCATCCATATAGGCATGTAGGGTATCCCCTAAAAGTCTCCAAACACTATATTGTAATTGGGGTGCAACGTAAGCCGGAGGCATACGTAAAAATTGATAATGTCCCCTGAGTGTGCTGAAAACGGTGTATGAGGTACAATCACTTAGGTAATGGTATCAGGTAAAAGCCTTTAAGTAAGTCCAAGTTGATGAAAAATTTATTCTAACCTAACAGAGATAAGATGTCGTCGCTACATGGCACTGGAAACTATCGGGAGTCGTTTCCTTGTTTAAGCGACAGAAATCTACGCAGATACGCCAAAGTCCCGATCTTTTATGGCATGACGTTTGAGGGAAAAAATTATATGGGCTTATGTGATTTCCTAATGACTCCTATTACTAACATTTGTCAACTTCGTCATTTATCTCTATTTTGAAATTTCATTGAGAGTCTACCCGAAGGTACGTATATAGCTTTATGTTTGTCCTTAGACCGTATTTTGTGTTAAATTACATCCGTTTTTCTCCCAGAGATCACTCGCTAGTGGAGAAACTTCCTGGTATTCAGGTAGAAGATAAAAAAAAATTCTGCTGAATCACCTCTGCTTGAATGACTTTACGGATATTACTTTAGATAGATTATCAGAGAGATTCATCCACGACTGGTTGGGCGTGATTAAAAATTAGCAATAATAAAAAATGCGATATTTATAACTTCCGTATCCACGATATGTATACTTTTAGGGCTTTGTTCGCGGAAATCGTTATATTTCAGAGTGTCGGGAAGGATTAAAATTTCATTTCCCAGCAAAGTCTTTTTACACGCACTAAAGACATTCGAGTGCATGCTTCTCGAGATTTTGCGTGCAAAGAAATGCGACTCGGCGGTTGTGGGAGATTCTGTTGGTCATTTGAACAATTGTTACGATTTTTGTTTATGAGACAAATGTATAGTTCCTTTATATAAGTTATTATTTGATTAACTGTCTCATTTTTGTTCAAACGGATTTTAATATGTTTGTTTAGGTTTATAGGATTTCCCTTTGATAAACACGCCTTATTTTGCAGGATGTAAGTTAATATTTTGTATACCCCCTAGATGAATCTTACAATTACACTAGATACAGATCAATGTTTTTTATAACTATAGAGGTATCTGTAAACGCTCGCTTATCCGGACTTCTCATTAGGGTGGAAGTTCGAACAACCAGACGGTGAGTCCGTAAATACAGGATATTACGTCCTACTAAAGAAATAAAACAAGATATTCTAATTTTTACGGCGCGTACAGTCGGGCTTTATCCATCCACTACTTATAATAACTTACGTATTAAAAAAAAAACGAAAACCTGCTCTGATTACTTTATACGGTCGTGTGATGCATAGGAAATTCCTTTTTAATTTTAAAAAGGTATTTGGGATGTATTGATCCAACATCGCTTTTTCCCCACTCTGCTAGAGTCGCTTATTGTGTGGAATTTGCTTTGCTTTGAACACTTCGGCAGTTTTTGACTGACCTTGACCGCTTGACTAGTGACCCAGTCACCGAGTTTGCTTGTTTGATTCTGAACGGGCTACTGTTTCTATTTCTTTTTGTAATAATTGGGATCCTTCTCTTTATTACCATCGGACAACGTATTGTGTGTTTTTTAGCATTATGTTGCTGGTTACGTATAAAGCAATGAATGACGAACTATTAGGAACTGAGCGATTACTATAAGACAAGTTATCACTACTGCATACAATATTAACTGTTTGTACTTCATTCTTTGCTAAATTTGAAATAGTGAGGGATCCTGGTCAGCGCATTTAGCCTGATGAAAGTTTTTTACAGACATGTTATTCCTTGCAATCCAGCCATATTTTTAAAGTTAAGTTGAGTCATTGAGGTTCGATATTTTATATAACTCAAAAACTCAAGGCTAAAACTGCGATCGGGACTTGCAAAGGAGCATTTATTGTCATGACCCGAATTAGTGTTACCTCTAATTTATCTAGATTTGTACGGGTGTTCCACTTGTTTTTGTGTGTTTTCTAATCACTACGGTGCTTAACGACCCTATCCATGCATCTGTATAAATACAGACGTCCACTGCGTAAACGCATATTTCACTGTTTAATGTGATTTTGTTACGTAAGGGATTAATAATCACCCAAAATGATAAAATTACATAGTATATGATTATGATATTTCAGTAGAACTTCTGGAAACAGAACACTCAAAGATAAAAACTCGCAGTAGCGAAATCTCAATGATGTTGATAATTTCTGTAAAAAAGTAAGACTTAAGAATGTCTCGTAATTCAGCCACATGGAATAACGAATTCGACCTGCAAAGGAAAACACTCAAAGTTACTCCAAATGAATAAAAAATTGTACTTAGCTTGCTTTTGTGGGAAGTCACGGTGTTCCGATAACGACACACGGCCTTGGTCCTCCTTCTCTATTTAGCGGTATGACCTGGTTTGGCTTCAGTTTCCCCGTGCGCGTTGTTTCGATGATTCGAGCCCTTGAAAATCCGATGCTGCAGACGCGTTCGGTTTGTTTCTTGCAGTGCCGGAAACGCTCACTAATGATGTTTTCTTGAATGATTCTAATGAGAGACGAAGCTTCCGTTGCCGTAGGAAAAGGACACGTCGGTTTTGTTTCTTGAAGTTATTCACTAAACGATGATACTAAGTTGCTTGACGAATCTGTTGCTTTCGTCGTCGTTGA
>NC_061094.1:57312769-57317769 GCF_015104395.2 Macrobrachium nipponense | reverse complement strand
ACACTAACCAAAGAGCCACATGCTCTCTTGACACCTGTGCCCTAGGTACAGTGTCGCATTCAATTGCAGAGTGATCCTGGCACCTACCCAGAGATGGTAGCCAGCCTGATCTCTGCCAGTAGAACTAACCCTCTAACCCCTAGCCATTGTAATACTAACCCTCACTTAAATATAATTACCTCACTGCATTTCCATCCTGGTCAACTAACCACTCATCATCCCCACGCATCATTACCTCTCATCATGTATTTTAACAATTCCGTCGCTGAAGTACTGCTGTGCGTACCACACTCTGGAATGATTGCATCTTCATTTAACTATAATGAGTAGGTTAGGCTAATGATTTAGTACGAGGGCATTAGGTTATTAGCAAGTAGAATTTTTCAAGTAACCTTATCTAGGGGTAGAGTAGACTGTCGTCACAGACAACCCGTAGTTATTACTTAGGCTAGACTACATTACTACATTAAGTTAGTACACTTAGCATCTCCACCTATAAGTTAGGTAGGCCACTGTAGTTAGCTGTATCGCTGCTCAAAAAAACTTCAAGTTGGAGTAGGAGAACTGGGTAGTCGAGACGATCAATTTATTTAAGCCAAGACCTTCACGCCCGAAAGGGAGTGAATGCCTTCTTACAGGGGGAGCTGTGACGTTTATAGATCGTTCCGGTCTACCCAGATATTAATTAATTAATTTGATTTGGAAAATGGCAGCCATTTCCTCCAAATATCAGCTGATTTTTAGGAAACGTAGGAACCAAAACCCGCCAGCCAGAGGTAGAGAGTTCCCCAGTTGGGGGAATATAGTCTTTTGTCAGCTTTAGGGACGTATCTCAAAAGGGAAGGATGTAGGCAGATTGGTACTTCTTAGACCTATATCTTAAGCTCTTTTTCCTGTGACCCCGCTGCCTGGGCTGTATGTTTTTGTTTCCAGGATTTGCCTTGCTCGTGGGGGGTCAAGCTGACTCCCAACACCCAAGCAAAACGCCTGCCACCGCCCCCAGTCGACTGCAGGACGTGACCTCGGACGGATGTCCAACCACATCCTTCCTGTTAGGCCTATCCAGGGCGTGAGTGGCCGCCGATCGACCCAGGCCTCAGACAAAGCCAGGCCACGCTTTTCTACAAAGAGCCACTGAACACGACATCCAGGTACGTCTTGTGAAACAGCATATTGCCAGTCATTTATCACCTATTATCTATTTGATCCTCGTTTTCCCAATTCAATTGCCAACCCAAAAAGAACTCATCCTTTTGTTCCCTCTCACTGCCTCATGGCCTGCATGCTTCCCCTTGTGTGATCGTCCCAGACGAATGAAGTCATTGCATACCTCAGTGAAACATTAAACAGTTCCTTTTCCCCAGTGTTAGAGAACTAACCAATTGAGATGGGGCAATAAATCCTTTTTTCTTTTATCTTGTCTAATCGGGGATTCTTTCCAGATTCCGTGAGCCACGTGTCACGTCTCTCTCTGCCCGCAAGTGTTGCAATTACCCAAGTTTATGAGACTAGCTTTCATCAAATCACCTGTTAGCCAGCTATCCATTTGTGAGAGATTGTAAGTCCCAACGTGTGGACGCTGCATTCACTTTTCTCCAAGCCAATAGAGCCTTTTGTAAATAAATAGCTGTAAAGTAATTAGCTGAGTCTCTGGTGACCTACCTTTTCCTCTAAAGAAATATTCATTAATAATCAGTTTTACGGTAAGTTCCATTAATTTCCTCTTGAAATCCCTCAATTATTTCCGTTTACGTATATAGCCTCTCTCAAGGCCCGGCTAATACGTAACAATATATATATATATATATATATATATATATATATATATATATATATATATATATATATATATATAGATAGATAGATAGACAGATAGATAAACCGATAGATCAATAGACAGATAGATAGATCGATAGATAGATAGATATATAGATAGATAAATATTATATAATATATAAAGAGAGAGAGAGTCAACCTTGCTCGAGGTTCCATACGCATTGCATATACGTATACATTTCTACGTTTACTCTGAACATTTTCATCAAATTATCTAATAATCTACGCATCATAGACACACACAGATCACTGCTGTATGGAAGTATTTCCTACAATTCATTATGCCAACTTTTATGCAAATCAATAATTCCTCTAGAATGTTTGGTGATCATATGGCAGATAACACGAAGTGTCTGCAAATGTTACGACTACCCAGCAAATGAGAGAGAGAGAGAGAGAGAGAGAGAGAGAGAATATGCCGTTCCATATTATAATATCATTTTATTGGAGGGCCTCCAAAGAGTTTTATTTTTTTTTTTTTAGTCAGCCGTGAGAGGACAACTTTAATACCCTTGTTAGGAGAGCATGTGCAGATCAAACAATAATTCTGACTCAATAATACAGGGAATTATTACCAAACGGCGTAATGTGCCGTTTGTCCTAATTTAAAAAAAAAATAAATTATATTCAAAACCAGACAGAAATATAGGTATATGAAAAAAATTGGGGAAAAAAATGTTATTGAATATATTACTGATTTAGATTTGCTGATTACAGCGAAACAAAGTGTGTTCCCCTTTTAACAATTAAGCGTCCTGATATCAAAGACATTTACAGGTCAACTGCACAGATTGGAACTATTCAGGCCCAATATTGAATAGAAAATTTAAAAATTAACGGGAAAAACACATGCTTCAGCTAATTGCACCTGTTTATTCAGTCATTTAGTTTTATGTCTTGTAATAAACTAACATGATCTTTGGTAAATTCGTAAATTGGTAAAAGAAGGTTAACTAGTTACAGAAATATTTCAGCGAATCAATGTTCTGGTCTCATTGTTGTTAGTATTCATTAAAGTTTACAGGGCAATTTAATCATTTCAACTCTTAATTTTGTCATTGACCAAAGCCTAGATTGAATAACGAATCATGTATGATATACATACACATTTCATATATATATATATATATATATATATATATATATATATATGTGTGTGTGTGTGTGTGTGTGTGTTTGTATATATATATATATATATATATATATATATATATATATATATATATCAAATATATATATATATATATATATATATATAGATAGATTCCCTATAATATAATTCTTGCCTAGTGGTTCCACAAATAATCTCTCTCTCTCTCTCTCTCTCTCTCTCTCTCTCTCTCTCTCTCTCTCTCTCTCTTTCTCCTCTCTTCTGTGTATGCGTGGGTGTGTGTGTCTTTACTGTAGCAGTGCAAATATCACCAAGACTCTTTTTTTTTTTTTTTTTTTATAATTCTCCTTAGACTCAATGTAATGATCATATACTGGTCATCTTTAACGAAACGTATGTAACTACAATACTCACACAGTTTTATTAAAAATAATATCTATACTTATCAACAAACATTCAAAAACAAAACACACACACACACACACACACATATATATATAACTATATATATATATATATATATATATATATATATATATATATATATATATATATATATATATATATTATACTATACTCAGTTTCTTTAGCACTAAAACCAGAGATCGACCTCATCAAAATTTCTATAGAAAAAAACCACCAATTGTCATAATGTCCATTTTCAAGAAAACAGCATGCACATAATATAAGCTCATAATACCCATTTATGTCCACAAAACTCCTAAACGTTGGTAATGAGCTTTCAAAGAGATAAACCACTTTTAACGGCACGCAGGCAATATTTCATTCACGGTCGTGTAATGGGGGTTTCGCATGATGCAATAGCCAGCGCAATCACATCACAGTACAAAGGTTCAGAGTAATGATGTTTGAACTTTTGAAAGTCAGGTCATAAAGGAAATAAAAAGAAATGTATCACTAGAACGCTGTATATTAATGTTATCGACGGTGAAATAAAGAATAAGGTAATTAATACCTAGGAAGAAATGTTACATTTTGCGAAAATTATTATTATTATTATTATTATTATTATTATTATTATTATTATTATTATTATTATTATTATTATTATTATTATTATTATTATCATTTACATTGAAGACCATCTTGTAAGCACGTAGTATTGGAATTGATAGCTGCACCAGCTTCATTCAATTTATATAGAGTTTTTATCTATTATTATTATTATTATTATTATTATTATTATTATTATTATTATTATTATTATTATTATTATTATTATTATCCAGTAGACCACTCTCTACTCATTTGGAACAAGCCTACAGAGGCTACTAACTTGAAATTCAAACCTCCAAAGAATATAGTGTTCATTTGAGTGAAGTAACAGAAGGTAATAGGAAATACAGAAAGAAGAGGAGAGTTATTATTAAAGGAAATATGAATCAATGAATGAAAAAATAAACAGATAAAAGTTCAAGTTACATAGCTACAATTTAAAACATTTTTGTGTGTTTACTAGCTGTATTCATTTGAATTAAGTTTTGATCTGGCTGGTCATCAACTGCCTGAATTCTATATGCTATCAATGCTTCAGTCATCAAAAATGCTTCCTTTCGTAAAATCAAACTGTGCCTCGTAATTAATTAAATTCCGGATAACCGCTACGAAGCCTGCGTTCGTTTCGGCATAATATCCAGCCGCCAGTTATTTGCATCGAGCTGTATTTCTTCCCTGGAATCGAACAGATAAATTTGGCGTCTCATTACAGAAATACCGTTTTCCAATATCAGATCACCGAGCGAGAGGAAGATAGATTCGACTGCTTATCTTTACTCCCGTAATTCACATCGACTCTGAATCGAGATAACACAAGAGCATGAGAGCAAATGTATAGAGCTTTAAATGGAGCGGAGTATTGTGTGTTTATGAAGATCTAAGGGTCACGTACAGCATTTGGTATATATTGATACAATCTATAACACACAGGATGCAAGCAATGAGAGATTTAAATAGAGCATAGTGTTATGTGCGTATGACACTAGGGAACAACATCTAGAGTATCAATACAACGACACTATCCTTAACACAGCAT
>NC_061094.1:57290269-57307769 GCF_015104395.2 Macrobrachium nipponense | reverse complement strand
CCAATCATTAGACATATCAAATTGCAGCCCTCTAGCCTCAGTAGTTTTTATTTCATTTAATGTTAAAGTTAGCCATAATCGTGCGTCTGGCAACTATATGATGGACCGAGGCTAAAGGGTTTACGGGGCGCTTCTCATACAGCATTATACGTAGTAAAAACTCACTTTTCACTATTTTGTCATTATCATCAAATCGGAAGAGTTCAATGCTGGTTTACAGTGTCGTTAAATTTCGTAACTTGAACACATGATATGACTAAGGCACAAGGTTGTAAAATCATTAGCTTACATCACTGAAATTGCCTATGATACTCATATCCGTCAATCACCAGTCACCCTCCACAATAAAATACCATTTCTCTAATATAAACCCTATTCCTTCCCAGCTTTCTGAAATAAACTCTTTCACATCGCAGCTCCTTCAACACGAGTGCAAAACGGCTCACGCCATTTTGAATAAGAATTTCCCCCCAAAGAACTCCTCGGTTAAAAGACTATCAGAGAATTAAATTCTGGGTCTCCCCAGGAGAGCAAACCTGGGCTTTGGGTGGAATCCCAAAGCAGTCCCCGGGGCCCAGTTACGAATTCGAATAGTTCAATGGATTTATGGCCGGCTCCCAAGTGTTCCTGAAGTCATTTGGTAGGAAGGAGCGGTCTTAAGCGAGGATTGTGACGAGGAATTTCGCGTCAGAGAACATACCGAAGAGTTCCGGTTATAATTCCATATCTGGGATAAATGTCTAATTCCTAGTTTTCTTTTTTTTACTTAATTTTTGTTTTATTATTAGAGAAAATATAGAGTGATCTGCAAGCAAGTTAGTAAACCGTTTTATTAAATATATACATTGATCTTTTAGCATTTTATACGGCCATGAGTTAATAATAATAATAAATAATAAAATAAAATAATAATAATTAATAATAATAATTAATAATAATAATAATAATAATTATCATTATTATTATTATTATTATTATTATTATTATTATTATTATTTATCAAGCCCGAGAAGAGAAAGGATATGTGGGTGACAAGAAAAGGGTAAAATATTCAATTATTAATATTGTTATTATCATCATTATTAAGAAGACCGAGAGGAGAAAGGAAATATAAAAAAATGGGGACAATCATTCAAACTGAGAATTGATAAACAGAAACTAACCAAGAACAAAACAGACATTCCATGGTAGTAGAAACCTCCCCGTTGACATCCTTATCTCACGCCCCTTAGTATTGACAGAGTCGCGTTGAAGCGGAGGGCGTGACAAGGGTAACTGACGTGGCGACAGGAGAAAGGACAAATAAACAGGCAGGAAGTCAAGCTAGGGCAATAACTGTCTAAAACAAGGGGCTCCCCGGCCATGCACTTGTGTGCTTTCGAGAGAGAGAGAGAGTGGTGCGTGTATCATTAGCAGGCGTTCTAAAATACTGAGAAACTATCTCTCTCTTATTCCCTCATGCAAAATGCAAGTATGTCTTTTTTTTATAAATCAAGAAATAGGAATACGTAACCATTATACAAGTAGGGTTTTTTTTATTATAGTAATGGGTGGAACTATACATTGTACAAGTTTTTTTTTTTTAGTTAAAGAACTTTGATGAATCAGTGTGAAAATATATATTCCATGCGGAAGTAAAACTTTACTGTTAAGAAATGTATATTGGAATAATTGCCAAGTTTCTCTCTCTCTCTCTCTCTCTCTCTCTCTCTCTCTCTCTCTCTCTTCTCTCTCTCTCTCTCTCTCTCTCTCTCTCTCTCTCTCTCTCTCTCATTTATGGATGCAGGGAGTGGCAAGAACAAATTGCAAATAAAAAATCCTGAAACTCCATCATGATACAAATGTATGTTTAAATACGCTATAGTTATTTCTCTTCGGCCGAGTTGCTAAATTAAAAATAAATAAACAAAAGATATAACTAACACCATTACCCGATAAAGGAATTGTAACGGACAAAAATATACGAGAATAAACAAAGCTGATGATGGACATAAAAGCATTTAAATGTGCAATAGGAGGACTGTGAAAAAACAAATTGCTCTTTAGAAAAAAATAAAAAATAAAAAAAGAGTAAAAAATACGAGGATGTGGTACAGAACCTCTGGGGAGAGAAAACGGGAGAGTGGACCAGTAAGGGGGAAAGGAGGAAGAGGGAGAAAGGTAGGAGAAAAAAAGAGGGAGGGGGAGGAACGAGAGAAAGGGGGGAGAGGATTCAGGAGGAGGGAGGGAGAGAAAGAGGGGAGAGGATTAAGGAGGAGGGAGGGAGAGAAAGGAAGGAGAGAAAGGGTGGTGGGGGAGAAAGAAGGAGGAGGGAGGACGGGGAATAAAAAAGGATGGAGAAAAAGAGGGGAGGGGCAGGAAGGAGGAGGTGGGAAGACTGAAAGGAGAAAGGATGAGAGATAGAGGAGGAGGAGGAGGAGGAGGGAGGGAGAATGGAAAAAAGGGGAATGAAAAGGATGGAGAGAAAGGGTGGAGGGGGGAGGAAGAACGTAAGGGGGAGGGTAATAAAAACAAGAAGAAAAAGTAGGGGTAGGGGGGGGGGGAGGAAGGAATGGAGGAGAGGAAAGAAACGAGGGAGAGAAAGGGGAAGAGAAGAAGTAGGAGGAGGAAAAGAAGGGGGTGGGAACGAACCAAAGAAAGGGGGAGGGAAGAAAAGGGGAGGGGGAGGAAGGGGAGGGGGAGGGGGGGGGGGGGGGTGGGGTTGAATACGTAATGGGAACACAAGCTCCTTGCGATGGAAAGTTGTGTAATTGAAGTCAAATGAGCCGTGGAAATGGAATTTTGGCTGGCGGAAAAAAAAATATATTGAGAAAAAAAAATATGGGGGGGAGGGAGGGAATGGAGGGAGGGAGGGAGGGAGGGAGGGGTGGGAAATAATGTGTTTTCGATATTGGAGTTCGTTTAATGCTGTTGTGTCTTGATGTTGTGATGTTGTTTCTCCGTGTGGGGAGGAGTGTTGCGTTGTTTCCCAACTCGAAGTTGTTGTGCCTTAGCAGTCATTGGACTAATACAAATACATCATAAATAATTGATGTTGAAATTTAATTAACATTATTTTGTTTTTCCAATGTCGAATAGATCGACCAGAGAGTATGTATTTTTATGTCAAATGTCATGAATTAATAATTTTTCTGTCAAATACGATCGACCAGCATATGTATTTTCATATCAAATGGCATGTATTAATCATTTTTCTATGTCGAATACGATCTACTAGAGTATGTATTTTTATGGCAAATGTTATGTATTATTTTGTCTATGTCGAAAACGATCAACCACAAAATGCATTGTTATGTCAAATGCTATGTATTATTTTTTTCTATGCGATGGACCAGAGTTCGTATCTGTATGTCAAATGTTATGTAATATTTTCTTTCTATGTCGAATACGATCGACCAGAGTTTGTATTTTTATGTCAAATGTTAAGTATTACCTTTTTTATGTAGAATGCGATTGACCAGAGTATTTATGCCATTGTATCTTTAATTCCATGATCGACCACACTGACCCTTGCAAGTTCAGCTTTAATATGATTCATTTACTTTTTCTGCACTGCGAATTAAAATGGGCCGGGATAACGTTTCAGAGGCGAAAACATTTTGGGAGGGACGAAAACGTTTCATAACGAAAACTTCTAAGGGACGAAAACGTATTAAGAGAAGAACATGTTTCAGGGACGAAAACATTTCATGGACGAAAACATTTCAGTGACGAAAACGTTTCAGAAAAAAAGCTTCAGGAACAAAAACATTTTAGGGACCAAATTGATCTAGGAACGAAAATGTTTTAGGGATAAAAAATTTCAGTGTTTCAGGACTAAAACACTTTAGCGCCCCAAATGTTTCAGGGGACAAAAACGTCTCGGGTACGAAAACGTTTTTTTGGAGGGTGACGAAAACATTTTAGGGAACGAAAACGTGCGAGGGGACGAAAACGTTTTAGGGGACGAAAACGATTTGGGTACGAAAACGTTTAAAAGGTACGAATTTCCATTATTCAACTGGATATAGAATTATCCTTATGAAAGATAATAAAGCAAATGGCTAAACATTTGGGGTAAATAACTCTCAGCTTTATCTGATATATTAAAAAGGAGATTTTATTCTGACTAGGTTCTATAAATTCTATACAGCAAGAAATCAATACATTTCAGAAAGATAATATGTCTTGGCCCTATTCTCAATAATCCAAACTATCATTCTTACTTTGATATAGACACATTTAATCTAGATGAAAAAAAAACATAAAGCTAAATAAAAGCCTTCACTGCACAGTACTAAAATAAGACAATTATCACAAAACCCGATTTGTCACTTTGCAAATCATGAGGAAATGTTTACAGTGACTGAAACAACTAGATCTTGAAAGTACAAATGGAAAGGATTTTCTTTTTCTTTTGATCATATTCTGAATTAAGAGATATCTAAATTTACTGGATCCGTGATAGAAAAATCTGATATATATATATATATATATATATATATATATATATATATATATATATATATATATATATATATATATGTGTGTGTGTGTGTATGTGCGTGTGATGTGTGTGTGTGTGTGTGTGTGTGTGTGTAATATACGTATTAAGATACAAATGTCCCATTAACATCTTATTCGCTCTACCTCGGAATTAATATATTTTCATATATATATATATATGTTAACCGAAGGTGAATTTTTTAGTTGATAACAAATTCGTAGGTACTAAAGGACATTTGTAGCTTAAAGCGTATATATGATAAACGAAGATGTGGTAAGCCATATATATATATATATATATATATATATATATATTTTATATCATATATATATATATATTATATATATTATATATATATATATATGTATGTACTGTATGTATATATATGTATACATAAACAACCCATTTGATAAAATACCTCTCCTCGTCTTCCTAAACAAAATAAAATATATTTCCCCTTTTCAAATCCCGAAACCTTTTTTTTTTTTTTTAATAAAGTACCTAAGAGGTGACGATGATGACCGCTGCGTGTGAGTGATTAATTTAGCCTCCCTCCCCCCGACCCCCAACCCTTACCCCGTCCCGAAAATCTCTAAAAAAAGGAACGGAACATGTTTATCGCGAACGTATTACGGGAGCTAACTCATTTCCATTCATCACCGGAGGTAATGAACGTCGCCAAAATATAGTTTTTCTTGTTTATTTTTTTAGTCATCTTTTTTTTCGATTTTTTTACCTTTCTCCCGTCTGTCTCTTTTATCAAGGCTGCGAATGAATTTCCAAGCCCGGGACCTCGCGGAAACTGATAGAAATTAAGTGACAATAGTATGCTCGGCGTGATATATTAAACACTTCATAATGACGAAACGTGTTCTGGCGTAATTACAAAATCTTTTCGATGAGATTTTCTTCTTTTTTATATATATATAAATCGCTAAAGTTTTATTTTTCCTTCCTCAATCTTAATTTTTTTTTCAGTCATCTTTAAAAATTTATTTTTTTGATAATATAAGCAATTTCGTTTTTTGATAAATCATTTTAGATGTTATTTTTTCTTTAATATTTTTTTATAAATCGCCTAACGTTTTATTTTTCCTTCCTCAATCTTAATTTTTTTTTCAGTCTTCTAAAAATTAATGTTTTGCTAATATAAGCAATTTTGTTTTTTTATAGATCATTTTTATGTTATTTTTTCTTTAAGAATTTTGATAAATCCTTTGTTCTTGACTTTTTTTCTTAGGCAAATCCCCTAAGATTCTATTTTTTTCTGGAGGACAAATGACTAACAAAATTTAACAGGTGACGTAATTCTCTCTCTCTCTCTCTCTCTCTCTCTCTCTCTCTCTCTCTCTCTCTCTCTCTCTCTCTCTCTGTGCATTTTTTTGACGTTTTGTCCCGGGTTAATCCCTCGTAATGGAAGGTCTTTAAATTCTAATCTTTTCATCTATAGCACAGTTAAAAGTAAACATGTAGCAATTTAAAACTAGGTTTTGTCTAGCATTGTCTCTGTGAATAGAAAATCTTTATTTCTTTTTCTAAATCTTTTACGAAAACGTGAATTGTTTCAAGCAACTTTTTTCTTATTCATAAAGGGAGGTAATCTGATCAACATTATGGTCTTTTGAAATATTATCAGTTTGGATGGGTTAATATAATGTATGTGAATTTGACTGACTGATTTATTGACATTTGAACAAAAAAATCCATTGAGATATATCGTTAAAATTTTTTCAGTTTGTGAATAAGTTTTGATAACAGCCCCTACACTAATTATTTTGTTATCAAATCAAGCACATTTGTAACAGTCTGAGAATCAGAATCAGTGACAGAATCTTACAATTATAATATATGACTTTCATGTTCTATTTCCTTTTTGTTGCCATAAAATATTGTGAATTTTGTGGCAAGTACTGACTCCCATCCCTTTATAAGGACTATAAATACGAAAATATGATTGCACCCATATAAAAAGTATTTATTATTATTATTATTATTATTATTATATTATCTATTAGTATATTATTATGATTATTATTATTATTATTATTAGTTTTATTATTATTACTCATTATTATTATTATTATTAATCATTTAGAGCAAACTCTCATTCATATATAGAAGAGCATAGGGTCATTAACTAGAAATTCAAGCATTCAAAGGACATGGCGTTCATTAAAAAAAAGTATGTAATTATTCCTAATTTGTCATAATGACCAATTAAATTGCCTTTCTCCTTGTATTAGGTAATAGGATGATTATAACATATCACGTACGTACCTTAATCTAAAACTATAAAAATAACTTCAATTATTTCTGACAACACACGAAATCTCTCAACCTTACTTTCAAGAAATGAATATGGGACGTAAACACATTTAATCTCCTTCTGTCGATTCTTCCTCTTCCTTTCTTCAGTCTGGGTTCTCAAGATCGACCTTGACAATGTCATAATGCGTCATCCATAAAAAAAAAGTACTTCAACCTTTTGTAAAGGTCATTTTTTTCTTTTTGTGGCACTTAAGAAAGGGATGTCAATAATTCTTCCGTCTTCAGTGAGTGGTGTTACAGTGCTGTAATGTAATATAATATTAATAATATTGTAGTGCTCTTACCTTCAATGGGATTAGTTACACTTCATGTTTATGCTGTAAGCATACGTATTTAGTTAAATAGGAAAAGCTATAGCTAACATGGAATACAATTCCACACGTTAATTTAACATTCCACCATTGAACTGGTTAGTCTTCATGATTAGATAATTGTCATTTTATTCCAATTCCGGTAAAGAAAGGAAAATCTGTATATTACATACAAAATACATTTTTCACAAAAACAGCTGGGGTTAACTTAAATATTTGAAGATGAACAAAAGAAAATTCTGAGACTTAAGATGCATAAACTTCCAATTAAAACATTTTGGTGTTGATGTCACTATAAAAGAACTTACAGTACTAAGACCTTTGTCAAAGGTAAAACTTAGAATATAAGTTCCATTGCTTGCTGTCCACATTTTATCTACATAAGTTTTCTCATGCCATCCATAAGTTACTCTTATAAAACTTGGTCCAGTGGTTTTCAGGAAAGAGCTATATGTACATAAGTACATGCTCTCTCTCTCTCTCTCTCTCTCTCTCTCTCTCTCTCTCTCTCTCTCTCTCTCTGAACGGGGATGGTTATCGGGAACTCGTCCACTTCCCAAGTGTATAAAAGATGGGAAATTTTAAAAAAAGTACGAAAATGAAGTCTAACATTGATAGCGCTCGCCCATTAAGGACATAAATCAAAAGCACTATTACTGGAAAACACACCCCCTTTGCAGAGCAGTCTTTGTAAAGCTGTGATTTAGTTCTCTTTCGAGGTAGTCTTATTACGTAGAGAGCAAGAACACTAGCACGCGAGCCTAACAGCCAACGTACAGTAGATGAAGTAAAAAAATTGTGTGGATATTGTATTGCGATTAGTTCTTGAGAATGAGCTAATAAGGCATCTTTAAAATTACAAATATATAGAAAACAAAAAAAACGAAATAATATATATCTATATATATTAGATATATATCATATTAGATATATAGAGATATAATATAGATATCTATATTAGATATTGTATTATTTATATATATATAGATATATAATAATTTATATATGAGATAGATAATACTATATATATATCTAATATATCATATTATAGAATATATGATAGATATATATTAGATAATTCATATAGATATATCGATATATAGATTAGATAGGTTTTATATATATATATATATAATATATATATATTATTAGATATATATATATATAGAGGATCTATAGATATATATATTAATATTATAGATAGATATAGATATATATATAGATATATAATAGATATTATAGATAAATATAGATAATATATATATAATAGATATATATAAATAAATAATATATAGATATATATTATATATATATATTCTATATATATAATATATATATACTAATATATATAAATAAAATATATGATGTATGAATATATAATATATAGTATATACTATAATATATAGATATTATAATATATATATATATATATATATATACTAATATATATATATATATATATATATATATATATATAAAATTATATATAAATAAAGATATCATAATATATATATAATATATATTATATAGATTAGAAAATTATAATATATATATATTAGATATATATATATATATATATATAATAGTATGTATAATATATATATAATATATTATAATATTATAGATATATATATAATATTATATATATATTATATATATGTGTATATATATATATATATACATATATATATTATATATATAATTATATATATAATTTTATATAATATATATATACATATATATATATATATCGAGCTACAAAATGTCCGTTAATATCTAATTGCTCTACCTCGGAATTAATATATTTTCATATATGTTTAACCGAAGGGGAATTTATTCAGCGATAATAGAATTTCCGGCCGACGGGCACGAACCATCGACATCTTCAATTCCAGGACTGGCAGTGAAGCCTTAGCCCACCCTGCCACCGCAAGAGGATATAAGTTTATGCCGCCTCCCACCTCAAACACCTGCCGCGCTCAGGATATTTTTAGTTTTGGAGGCTGCATCAAACCCACCCACGTCTCGCAGCGTTGTAGTGCTTTTGCCCGCACGTAGCCATTATATAAGTCATATCACATTACGTGATTCATATACATATATCGAGCTACAAATGTCCTTTAATATCTAATTCGCCAATCTACCCTCGGAATCTTAATATATTTTCATATATGTTTAACCGAAGGGGAATTTATTCAGCGATAATAGAATTGCCAGTCGACGGGCACGAACCATCGACATCTTCAATTCCAGGACTGGCAGTGAAGCCTTATCCCAGTCCGAAAATCATTAATAGTATGTTGGCTATACCAATCCCAGTGTTGCCTTTTTAGTGGCCTTCATTAGTCATCTTAAGAGGTCCAGCCACAATCCAACACACTCTGTAGTAATCGAATTATCTTTTGCATAAGGGTTATCATAGCTGTAGACAATCATTCTTAGGAGTGTTGAAAAGGGAATTATTTATAACAAGGTGTGATCTGACCTCCAGCTTACTCAAGGCGCGTGCTAAAATCTATCGCCAAATAATGCGTTGTTTCACCAACGAAAATTAAAATAACTACGCTATATTTTATTAGAAATTATTGTTCTGTACTGCTTAACATCCACACTATTTATTTCTTACTCTTTCATTCTAGTAGAGAAATCATAAATATCCTTTTCTAAAATACCTGTATCTTTAACTCAATACGAAACACTTTTTCAGGTCTTTTTAGGCTTTTCCATAAGGCTTTCCTACGCCCCTCCCCTCAAAGAAATAACAACAGTAAGAACAACAACAACAAGAACAAAGTATTCTGTAGGTCTACTCCCAGAGTAAGCGATAGATTACTTTCGCGAAGCAAGACGCAAATTCAATGGTGCCTTAAATGAACTTTTGGTCTGTTAAAACCCAATGTAAGTTAAAAGGTTAATAGGAGCGAACACCGAGTCTAAGATGAATATCTTCAGTGTCTAATATCAGTCGTTACTCATATTAACGAGAAAGGAGAATTAAATGAACAGAATACTGAAAAATCACGTGCACATCTTTCTGAATTATTCTTCTTCTGCATTTCAGACACTGGACATCTCGCACCCCATATGTATCTTGTAATCCTATGAAGCTATTCTAATACCATTGCATTACATTCTTTACATAGTACCGAGTACACGACCCCATCTTTTGATGTACATCACTTCGCCAACATGCATGACTATTTTCTCCCACTCTGGTAAAAAAGCGAATCAAAAAGTCCTTTCTTGTTCCCATATATCTGTAGGATAAATGGTAAGCAGCTGTATTTACCACATCTGTTATATAGCTGCTTTATTTTCAATACTACAAAATAGTGAAGAATTTTACGAGTGAACTAGAATAATCAATTACTGTATGTAAATATACCCCCTTTTAACTTTAATCTGTCTAAAAACATTTATTTCATTTCTTTGATAGTTGCTGGCAAGTGATAATTAATAATTTTTCTCAAAAATTGCAAACAAATACTGCAGTCATAGCTATTTCACGAACAGAGCTGTTGCAATACAAATCATCATCAGACAACTTCATCTTTGTAATTCTGATTTTACAAGTTCAACAGAACGCATATTTCATATTGGTTATATAAATCATATAGAACATATTGCCTTTGCGAATGCCCTTGAACAATAAAAAAAAATTGATTCATACTGTAAAATAAAACCATGAAGCATATAAAACATAATTTCTTTACGAATGCCATTGAACAATTAAAAAAAATTGATTAATACTGTAAAAAAAACCATGAAGCATATAAAACATAATTTCTTTACGAATGCCCTTGAAGAATTAAAAAAAAATTGATTCATACTGTAAAAAAAACCATAAAGCATATAAAACATAATTTCTTTACAAATGCCCTTGAACAATAAAAAAATAAATTCATACTGTGAAGGAAGAAAATAACAGCTCTAATAATATTCACCCATACGCAGAGCCATATAGGGTAAAACCGATTTCCTATGTGTATGTGCGTGCGGGTGTGTGTGGTGTGTGTGACGGTCGAGCGAATTCTTTCCAAAGCGTCCCCCCTTTTCGGTAAGAGCTTTTGAATATTCATTTGACAAAGTCCATAATCTACAACAACCAAAAGGGACTACTACTACTTTTATTAGGGGGTGCTGCCGCTGTCGCTGCTGCCTCTGTCAGCCAGCCGTGCGTACCAGAACTTCCCGGTGAAGTTTTACGGCGGTGCAAAAATCTGATTTTCCAGCTGTTTACTTTACAAGCAGCGGTTTTGTCTGTCTGTCTGTCTGTCTGTCTATAAACCAGTAGTTCTCTCTCTCTCTCTCTCTCTCTCTCTCTCTCTCTCTCTCTCTCTCTCTCTCCTTCAGAAGCACTGGTTTTATGTGTTTGTCTGTCTCTCGGAAACCAATGGCTCTCTCTCTCTCTCTCTCTCTCTCTCTCTCTCTCTCTCTCTCTCTCTCTCTCTCCTTCAGAAGCACTGGTTTTATATGTTTGTCTGTCTCTCGGAAACTAATGGCTTTTCTCTCCCTCTTTTTCTGTTTGTCAGTCTCTTTAAAGCCAATGGTTCTCTCTCTCTCTCTCTCTCTCTCTCTCTCTCTCTCTCTCTCTAACCAGTGTTTTTTTCTGTCTATCTCCCGGTCCGTCTCTTTATCTTTTTTCTTTTACGGTCTTTTGACATATGTATATTTATATATATATATATATATATAATATATATATATATATAATATATATATATATATATATATATGTAAAATATATATATGTAGGTGTGTGTGTGTGTGTGTGTGTATGCGTGTTTGTGTATGAACAGCACAAACATCTTGAACAGAGCATCTAATACGAGCGCATAAACAGGACATACTATATCACCACAGATCCGTTTGAACTTTGCCCCTTCACATCAGTGGTAATTCCGGGTAATATTTCAACCGTAAAATATTCTCTGTTCCATCTGCGGTCAAAGGGAAAAAGTTTTACCACAAGAGAGACGAAAATATTCCAATTGTGCGTACGTGGAATAAGCTGATTAAAAAAGATTCAGGCTTAGGGGGCAACCTGCTATTAATATCTTGGCTTGTCGCTTGTTATGTGTTGTCACAGACCACCGGAGGATGATGGATATAGATACGATGACATATATCAGAGGAGATGGATATAGATATGATGACATTTATCAGAGGGAGATAAATATAGATATGGTGACATTTATCAGAGGAGATGAATATAGATATGGTGACATTTATCAAATGAGAAGGGTATAGTTATGAGGACATTTACTAGAGGAGATGGATATTGGTATGGTGACATTTATCAGAAGAGATGGATATAGATATGATGGCATTTATCAGAGGAGATGAAAATAAATATGGGGACATTTATCAGAAGAGATGCCAATAGATATGATGACATTTATCAGAGGAAATCAATATAGATATGATGACATTTATCAAAAGGAAGGATATAGTTATGATGACATTTATCAGAGGAGATGGATATAGGTATGATGACATTTATCAGAGGAGATGAATATAGATATGAGAACATTTATCAGAGATGGATATATATATGGTGACATTTATCAGAGGAGATGGATGTAGATATGATGACATTTATCAGAGGAGATGATCATAGATATGATGACTTTTATCAGAGGAGATGAATATAGATATGATAACATTTATCAGAGGAGATGAAAATAAATATGGTGACATTTATCAGAAGAGATGGATATAGATATGATGATATTTATCAGAGACGTTGGATATTGATATGTTGACATATTTCAGAAGAGATAGCTATAGATATGATGACATTTATAAGAGAAAATGGATATAGATATGGTGACATTTATCAGAGGAGATGGATTTAGATATGGTGACATTTATCGGAAGAGATGGCTATAGATATGATGAAATTTATCAAAGGAGATGATTATAGGTATAATGATATTTATCAGAGGAGATGAATATAGATATGATGACATTTATCAAAAGGGAAGGATATAGATATAATGACATTTATCAGAAGAGATGGATATAGATATGGTGACATTTATTAGAAGAGATGGATATAGATATGGTGACATTTTATCAGAGGAGATGGATATAGATATGGAGACATTAATCAGAAGAGATGGATATAGATATGATGACATACTATGTCAGAAGAGATGGATATAGATATGACATTTATCAGAGGAGATAAATATAGATATGATGGCATTTATCAGAGGAAACAGATATAGATATGATGATATTTATTAGATATGGATATCCATATGATGGCATTTATCAAAGGAGATGAATATAGGTATGATAACATTCATCAGAGGAGATAGATATAGATCTGATGATATTTATCAGAGGAGATGGATATAGATATAATGATATTTATCAAACTTTTGATGAATATAACTGGTTTATGATTAGACAATGGAATTAGAATTTAGAAGGTGATAAATAGAAGCACGTTCATTTGCGAATAATTACTTTTAAGAATTAAAAGAAATGTAATTTTTCTGCTCAGAATAAACAGAAGGTTCAATTCTTATTAAGAATGTTATTTTCTTGGTATGAATATAAAAAACTTAATTTCTTATTAATAAAAAACTTCTTTTTAAGAATGCTAATATCTTTTTGAGAATAAATATAGAATATAATTTCTTGTGACGAACAAGAAAAACTGTCAATTTCTTTTTAACAATAAAATTTATTTTATTCATATAACATCAATTATAAAGCCAAGTTAAAAATACAAGCTATACTCGTACTATTATTACTACATACTACTACTACGACAACTATTACTTTTTCATCTCTCTACTACGACCAACACCAACCAAAAATAGAGACGCATAAAAATAAAAAATAAAAAAAAGTGTCAAAAGAAAATATAAAAATCCCGGAGCCTCAAATATTCGAGCAGACGTCCTTTTGAAGGCCCGTTTCATGTTTATGAATGAGCCTCCTGTAATGAGGACTTCCTCGAGTACGTCGTGAGCAATTCCGCCTTTTGAGATATTCCAAGGGGAGGGGGAGGGGGAGGTGGAGGGGAAGGGGAGTGGAAGTGGGGGTTGGGGGTAGGGTTTTCAAGCTGTTCGCGAAAGGTACTGGGTCGTGGGAGACTGCTGGTAAGTCTCCTGGGCTCTCTCTCTCTCTCTCTCTCTCTCTCTCTCTCTCTCTCTCAAACTTTGTCCTTCTATTCCCACATATGCAAGGCACTATACAGTAACTTGTAAGAGATATCAATAGAAAAGAGCAGACACCAAGTCTCTCTCTCTCTCTCTCTCTCTCTCTCTCTCTCTCTCTCATACTTTGTCCTTCATTTCCCAAACACAAAATCCAATATTCCAACTTGAAAGAAGTAGTACTAGACAGAAACAAAAAACAAGTCTCTCTCTCTCTCTCTCTCTCTCTCTCTCTCTCTCTCTCTCTCTAAATTTTACTATGAATTTTACTCACGCTTTTGGTATAAAAGTGGGCTCTGTTCTTAGAGTAACACCAACACACACACAAATAGAAATGCGTACCTCTAACTTCATCTCTATGATGCTTACTGGCTAAAATTCTTCCTCAAATTTCTAAAATAATAATTTTCTGCTTTGCTTCTTTCTTCAAGCACACTGGCTCAACCATATACATACAACATACTGAATGGACTAATTCAGATAGATAAATTTTGGTATTTTATCATAAAAAAATTAATGTAATACTGTTTGTAAAACAAGTGTCATCCGTGAAAATACAAGTACAGTATTCGCGGCAATGAAACGTTCTTAAACGAAGGTTTACCTGCTAATCTCAGAGCTAATAATGCATATTATATGACGATAAACTTATAAGATGATCTATGTAGATATCTATATTGCTATTGTAATAGTGTTCTAAGTTATTGTAATGTAGGTTACATTACAATAACTTAGAAGATGATCTACGTTTAAACTTACAGCGTTATCTTTTAAACTTTACAGTTTGTTCTGCCCCCAAGATGTCTTATGCTGAAACCTCACATGAATGTCTTCTGCTCCACTGACTAGATATGCATATTATGTGCCAATAACTTATAAAAGATGAACTACGTAGAAATCTGTATTATTATTCAAGTGTATCATTTTGTGCTGCCCTCAGGATGTTCCATGTTAAAATCTACAATGTCCACAGTCAACTTCACACGTTCGCCCTTGGGAAACCACATTACAAAACATACACAGAAGAACAATGCCTCGGTGGCGTGGTCGGTATGGTGTTGGCGTGCCACATCGGTGGCCGCGAGTTCGAATCTCTGGCATTCCATTGAGGAGTGAGATATGCGTACTTCTGGTGATAAAAGGTCACTCTCGACGTGGTTCGGAAGTCACGTAAAGCCGTTGGTCCCGTTGCTGAATCTGTATATACTCTTAAATATCAGTCAACAAGCACTACTTAGTTAGCGCCTCAGCGGCGTGGTCGGTACGGTCTTGGCCTGCCACCTCACGAGTTCGATTCTCGGGCATTCCATTGAGGAGTGAAAGATGTGTATTTTTGGTGATTGAAGTTCACGCTCGACGTGGTTCGGAAGTCACGTAAAGCCGTTGGTCGCGTTGCTGAATAACCATACTGGTCCCATGCAACGTAAAAACGCCATACAAGCAAACAAATACACAGAAGAACACATTCGCCAAGTATTATCAAGAACTCTGACACTGGTTCGAAGATCACTCGCGCATTCTGAGGCGCCCAGATGCATCGGCGAGTTCAGCCGCGGATGAAATTCACGCAGTCTTTATTCGGCGACTCTTCAAATACTCGTTAATGATCTCATCTGCAATGCCCAAGAGAGTTCCTTCAGGCAGTGAGTGGAGCGTTCGAGAAGCCACATGGAGAATTATTGTCGCAATCCGTTAAAATATTCCGATAAGATCTTGCCTCCGTGCATACGCTCAGCTCATTATACGCTTGTGCGTGTGTATTCTTATTTTCTTTTTCATCTTTGGTGGGGATGATGTCAATGGGGCTTGTGAATGTGTATATGTATATATATGTGTGTGCGTGTGTATGTATGTATTGATACATTTATGTATGCATTTATGTGTGGATATATATATATATATATATATATATATATATATATATATATATATATAAGATATATATATATATATATATATATTATATATATATATATATATATATATATATATGTATATGCACACACACACACATATATGTATATATATATAATATATATATATATATATATATATATATAATATATATATATATATATATATATATATATAATATATATATATATATATATATATATATATATATATATAATGTGTGTGTGTGTATGTATCTATGTATATATTAGCAAGAAATTGAGGAAGAGTTAAAGGTAAGTAATAAAAATATATAACAAAATGTAAGGAAGAACTTGAAAGGAAGATCATTTGTTCTACGGCAAAGTAAGTGCAGAGAGGACTCTTAAAGAGCAATTGGATCTCAGAATATGAGATACATACAGATTAAAGCCGTCTAAAGTGAATAAAAGTCCTTGTGGGTCAATGGAGTGAATATTCCGAAATTTGCTAAATATTCATGACAGACGAATGGTCTTGTGTAATTCTGAAAATGATTGAAGTAGAGATTGCCAATTATGTCAAGGGTAGTCAGGAGGTACATGAAAGAAAAGACAGCAAGGGCTGGTAAGATTATTATTATGTGAAATGATATAGAATAGTTTTTGTTTGTTTGTTTGTATGGTATTTTCACGTTGCATGGGACCAGTGGTTATTCAGCAACGGGACCAACGGCTTTACGTGACTTCCGAACCACGTCGAGAGTGAACTTCTATCACCAGAAATAAACATCCCTAACACCTCAATGGAATGTCCGAGAATCGAACTCGCGGCCACCGAGGTGGCAGGGCAGGACCATACCGATCACGCCACTGAGGGGCTGATATAGTATGGTGGCGATAGTGGGATTTAGTGGATGGCTAAGCTTGTGTCTGGCTGAAGGATTCATTTGTAACGGAAAATTGAGTGATTCGATCTTATTTAGATACTTGATAGTCAGTCGAGTATATATGCGTGTCTATGTATGTGTGTGTGTGTGCGTGCGAGCAGCACCTGCTCTGTTAACGAGCATACTCTGTTGTCAAATTAGACGGTTGAATCCGTAACTGTGGAGCGTAATAAGAGAATTACTCCATTGCAAGCAATACCAGCAACGCTACTCGTAGCACTAACGCTACAAATGCACAAATCCGCATTGCACCAAAATCTAAATAAAAAAACAACAAAAACAAGATGAACGCCATCTTTCATTATTGCTTTTCATTATCTCAATATTCCGCATAAGACAAAAACCAGAAAACGATTACGACCAAGGAGGTCTAAATAAC
>NC_061094.1:57282769-57285269 GCF_015104395.2 Macrobrachium nipponense | reverse complement strand
TATAGCTAGATATATATACATATATCTATCTGTATTTATTTATATATTATATATATTATATATATATACCTGTCTCCAGATCCTTGTTTCAACTGAACGTACACTATAACCTACTTATAAAAGAAAGCCCTAGACCCGGTCAAGAATTGAGAGTTCCCTTCACGAATATTCAACTTACTTTTCATATTGCAAAGCTGATCTTTAGAACAGGGCAGTATTGGCAGTTGCTCCTGCCTGCTGTCAAAACTGTCAAGAGATGTCAAGAGTTTAAATCTGGTTTGGGTGAAGTTGTTCTTTGCAGGGCTGGCAAGATTTATGTGCCTAGTTCAAATATTTGAGGGTGCCTGTAATAAATGGTACTTTCGGGATGGTTTAGATTATATTCATTAATTTAAATTATTAAGCATATAAAATGGTAAATTAAAGTGACGAATAACGACGCCAAATGAATGGTCTGTAAAATATAAATATGACTAATACAAGGAATAAATCGAAGATTATTATTTGGGGCTATAAGAACGGAAAAACTTTCTGCCGCAATAAAGTAAAGTATTGATTAAAACTTATGAACAAAAACACACGCATGGGATACACAGTATTATATATATATATATCTATATATATATATATATATATATATATATATATAGATATATATATATTGTATATATATATATAGTAAATATATATATATATATATATATATATATATATATAATAGTATATATATATATATTATATATATATATAATATATATATATATATATGTTACAGTCAATATCTAAATCCAGACAATTTGTAAAGTGGCTGATTTTTTCAGGCAGTTTGTGAATTGCCTGGTTCACCCAGTCAGTTTATAAATTAGCTTAAAATCGCAGACAATTTGCATCGTGACTAAAATTTTGATAGATTTTCTTGCCATATTGACTGTAATGATCCTGCTACGGGTCACAAATCCCCAACTCCGCCCGGCCGAGGAACGAACCCAGGTCCTTTTGTGTGTGTGTGTGTGTGTATGTGTGTGTGTGTGTTTAACTACCTGTTACCCTTTCAATGTGAGCTCAGAGCCCATTATTTCCTTAAGATATTCACTCATATGAAGTAATGAACTGACAGAAAAACAAACTGTGTTCTTGAGTAAAATTTTATTTTCTAAAATCTATGTAACGATATATCTTAATTAAAAATACAGTATAAAATGTGACATTTTAAATATTATATCAGTTTTTATTCTTACAATTCAAGCCAGAGTGGCACCGACTATTGCACTTGTAACCTTCTTTGTAACATTTACAGCGATTTCTTTGACACTGATTCTTGCCTACAGTACAGTTGCACTTATCATAACCTTGACCACCAAACCTAGATGATTGCTGTACTGCCTGACGTAGTCCTCCTACCTCCTTGTCTGCACTCACTTCACCAATACTATACAGTTGCTGGCTGCAAATATCAAATTGGCTCCTACTGTAGCGCCCCTTGAGTATTCCATCTCCCACGCCTATTCGATACATGTCATTTTCATTACGGTCTAAGATAACACCGATAACATTTCGTGGGTCACCTTTTCCTCGATCAACTAACGGGATGGGAATTGTCACGTTATCTCATAGATTACCTGGGACATGTTCTACACGACTACGTTTGACCATGCGCTCAACTTGAGCTAACTGACCAACTGCTGCTCTGCACCGTTGAAGTGCTATGCCTTCTTGGAGCTTATGAAGTCTTCCTTGAGGATTCTGGCCACAGGGTGGACTGTCTGGATTGGCAGAACCCTCTGATTAATAACAAAAGAAAACATTTAATAAATAGTGATAGACTTGCCATGTGGTTTGGAACTTAAACCAAATTAGTTATCAGTTACCTTTTATAATTTTGTGTGTGTGTGTGTGTGTGTGTGTGTGTGTGTGTGTGAGTGAGTGAGAGAGTATCACTACCTGGCTGAGCGAAGTCCTCTGGCGAGTCATTTGGGGGAGTAGAGCATTCAGGTGAAACGTCAGAATGATCCATGCACTCAGGTGGATCGTCTGGAGGGTTCGTGTACTCGGGTGATTCGTCTGGACGAGTATAGTCAGAGGGGAAACTGTAAGCTCCAAGTAAATCCTCTTCAATGATCATTGTCTTCAAAACTTCTTCTGGAAGTGCAGTTGAGCATAGACCTACTCTGGCCTCAACACCAAAGAGTGCTTTGTATGGGGATTGTTTGATTCCAGAATGGTAACTGGTGTTCTGTTGGAACTGCACAAACCTGAGTCCCATGGGCCAGTCACTTGTATCATTATCCCCTAACCATGAAATAAGCATGACTTTTATATCACAGTTAAGGCGTTCAACTGATCCCTGGCTCTGTGGATGCCTTGGTTTACCATGAACGATCAACAGGTCTGGCCAAAGAAGTTTGAGTTCCGAGATAACCAATGCTGTAAATTCACTACCATTATCACTTTTCAGAATTTGAGGGGCTCCGAACTTTAAAAATATGTCCATTAGCTGGAA
>NC_061094.1:57277769-57280269 GCF_015104395.2 Macrobrachium nipponense | reverse complement strand
TCATCATCAGGGCTGTAAAATATACAAAAATATACAAATTAAAAAAGGCTCAGTATTAATATTAATAAAAACGGAACAACATAAAAGTTAAATATAATAATTTAAAAAAATGAACTAGAAAAAAAATATATATATAAAAAATTAAAAAGTTAAGAATGCTTAAGTTAGTACCTATCTCTATGGAGTTAAAAAACTGAGTGACATTGTCTCTGGTTGGAAAGGAGGACGTCAACTATGCTATATATAGAATTGTAGAAGAAGTCTGACCATTTAATGGGGGCACAAGCTGTTTGATTGTTAACGACTCCAAACAGAGAGAGAATAGTCATTGGGCGCTTGGGTGACAATGCGAAAATCCTTATATGAAAATGATGTTTTTACATTTATTGCAATGTTCTCGTATGTTGGAAATTCTTTCGTTTCAAAGTTTAACATCCCGTACGGGTGACTGACCCTCCAAGATGAGAATCGATTTCTGACTTTGGAAGCAATCTTTTTGGTGGCTCCCACCACGTATTTTTCCCGATCTTAACATTTCGGGCAAGTAAAGCAATATACCACCAAAGATCGCATCAAAGCCGGAAGTTTATCTTTGTGGGAGAACAAAGAACCCAGAGTTTTAGGATTTTTTGCTACTAACTTAAGATTCACAGCCGGAAAAGTTTTCTGAATGACTTTTTGTATTTGCACCTTAAATGCATTAGACTGAATGAAAGGTATCGAGGCATATATTATTAAGTTAGTTTAGGCACGTTCGGTACAAGTTGACGTGGCTGAAATTTATCCTTTAAAAAAGTTATTGACATATTTCAAGAATAAGGCTGGAGGATACGAATTGTTTTTTAAAAAACTGAAGTAAAAATTGGATTTCGCTATGGGAAGTGTGCCAGTTGGACGATAACGTATAGGCACGGTGTAATAGCGTGGAAATACTATTTAATTTAAATGTTATGGAACAACTGCTGTAGAAGTTAGTACCTTGACCTGTGAACGTCTTTTTTCTAAAGACGCTCGTATTAAAACCATGTTCTGTCCTAGTAATTAAAACATCTAAAAAAGCAAGTTGGTTGTCTTGTTCATGTTCAATTGAGAAATTTATATTAGGATGTAGGCCATTGATATATTCCAAGAAAGCTTCAGCTGCTTCTCGGACCTAAATAGAGCAATAGTGTCATCCACATATCGCATTATAAAAAGAGAGGGCGATATGATAGGGACAACCATCCAGCATTTGTTCCTCAAAAGAGCACATAAAGGCGTTAGCCATAACTGGGCCAAGTGGCGACCCATCGAAACACCATCAACTTGTTTAAAAACTTTATTGTAAAAATAAAGTGAGTGTCCTGCACCGCAATTTCTAGAAGTTTCTTAAAAATATCCTTATTAAAACCATGATATAGAATATTTTCCTCGTAAAAGATCTTATCTAAAATTATGTCAACCGTCGCCTGCAACGGTATGTTCGTAAAAAGAGATGCGACATCCAAACTCACCATATATGAGTCAACATCCTGTGGTAAAATATCAGGTACAAGGTTAGCAGAATTAAGTAAAATGTATTCATTATTTGCAAATGGCTGTAGCAATGGTACCAAGAATTTTGCTATCTGGTAGTTTGGGGTATTGTATGCTGCCAAAAATTGGTCGTGAAAGGAAACACCAATCTTTATGAATTTTAGGAAAGTTCCATATAACACACCAATAGGATGAAACCTGAACAAACATAATTCTTGGTAAGTGCTTTCCGTTATAATGTTCTGATCTTTGAGACTTTTTAGTAAACTATTGATTTTATCCTCTACCTTAAATATAGGTTGATATGTTGGAACACCTATTTCAACAAATTTGGTGGTATCTTTAAGAATATCATTCATTTTCTGTACATAGTCATTTTTATTTAGTATCACTGTGCCTCTTCCTTTATCCGGTCTGGTTATGACAATGCTGGGTTATTGGATAAGGTTTTTAGTAACATATAATCATCTTTACGAAAGAAAGGAAACCAGTTTATTACATAATTTAGAGGAAAGTTTTGTGAGCAATGCTTGCAAGTCTCTCTGTAAACCGGGTAAGTCACCTGGGAGTTGTAACGACCGAAGTCGTCCAAAAAGGATTTCTAGTGGCAAATAAAAATTACTAAAACTTGGTTTAAAATTTGGTAAACAAAAATCAAGGCCCAAAGACAAGATGAATTCTTCTCTCTTAGATAAAACATAGTTAGAATAATTAAAAACGGTGGTTTTGGAGTCTACGAATTTTGGGATCTGGATACCTAAACGATCTTAGTTTTCTTAAAATGAGTATTTTGAACATTTGCTGAATAAGAGTTAACAGTTTTTTGGTAAGTACATGTTTACATAAAGAAAATCGATAAATGATACAGTATTTTCTAGGACATTATACAGAGATCTTGTTGATGTATCCTTATGTTTAGTAATAAGTTTTTTCCTTGTGTCTGATCTCAATATCCAACAGTTGTCGAGTGGCATCATAGTAGAAC